>NW_019385854.1:66399-90338 GCF_000671375.1 Centruroides sculpturatus | reverse complement strand
TTTGCAGCAGGTAATCTCCGAAACTACTCATCCGATTTCAAAAATTCTTTCACCAATATTTAGAATGGAACTTCAGGGTGGACATAGGCTGTATATTATTCCATTAAACATTCATATAAATTAAAAGATATAATCTAGGTTAAGGCTTTTATGTCCAACAGATGGCGCTACGAGTATGACACCCTAAGTTTGCTTTTCTGTGAGGCATTATGCTTTTCTGTGAAAATGAACTAAAGCAGATCATCTTCTATCTATCTATATAAATAAAAATGTAATGTTCATTTGTTCCTATCGATTCCTTTGAAATTTTGACACAACACTGCATTCGAATACACACGTGTTTTTATATAATATATGTGTCGAAATTTCCCCCACTGAAGGGAGATGATTAGGATTAAGGCTTACTGTAAAGAACTTTGCTTCTATTTATACTATTTTAGATGTGGTTTTTTGTGTTTTTGATTGCATTTTAATAGGGTATGTCAAGAGAATGTACACTAAGAAGAAATTTTTCGAAAAATTCCCCCCATGGGGGAAGTGTTATACATTTAGGCCTATAATAGATATATTTTGAGCCACAACAACGCGTGGCGGGGTCTGCTAGTATATATATATATATATATCTAGACCTGTCTCGAGAGTAAGAAAATTCAACCTTCTATCTTGAATCTAGCGTGTGAGAGAGAGTTTACACCAATCTAAATATTAATATACTACCTTCCCAGTTCTTTCCAATTCTTGTATGGGAACATTCAGTAGTCGTTGTTTCTAAAGATGTGCTCTTTCGACCTAATCCACATTTTGGAGGTGGTCTTTTTCTCTCTTATTTATCATATGGCGAATGCATAGAACGGCCTTCTCTTGTATGGGGAACTTTGTTGAATCATATGGCTCTCTGTCTCTATGGACTACCCAACTAATATGGCAATCTGTCTGACATCGTATTGAGAACTCCCCAAATGGCAGACTCGTTACATCATATGGAGAACCATTCGAATGGCTGACTCCTCAAATAGTGGACTCTTCGTATGACAGACTCTCCAAATGACGAAAAAAATCTCTTTTTATATCGGCCTCCTCAGACAGCCAAGTAACATGTGCAAAAGCCGCATTTTTGACTCATCTCGTGAGTCGGCCGAAGGAAAGGAAATCAACTTCCTTTTTATAACGAAAGTACTTGACATCCATTTTTCAAATAAATTTGTTAAAGTTAGAAAATCTGTTAAAGTAACAAATATTTTAATTTTGATTGAAATTTAAATTGTTCTCCTCTTTTGTTAATTTGTTTAAAATTGACTCCCCTCCTAATTCTAGATCTCACACTGTGTATATATGTATTTTTATTATTACATATAAATAAACTTAGTAAGAAAGTACATATTTTTTTATTTTTTGGAGTCTCCAGAACAAATTAATCAAATTCCCATAAAAACCTGTGGTATATCGATAATCAATTAACGAATAATTCAGATAGCAAACAAAGTCTTCGAATGGATTATGTTTGTTAACTGATCACCCACTGTAGTTTCTAATCATTAACTTAGCCATATAGTAGCCCAATAAGTTGGCACATCATTTGATGTAACTAATAAATTAGGTTTAGAGAGATGTTGATATATAGTATTCACCAATCTATATATAATTAAGAAGCAGTTTTAATTTTGTATTTAAAAATACAATATAATCCACTTATTATAATATACCTTCTGGAATTACCTGTATTAATAACAAAAACTAACTGATAACATAAAAGGGATAAGAACTCTTGTGCAATTATCAGAAATTCTGAGTTTATTGATTCTGACATTAAACTAATTAAATAATGCATAACTTAGAGATTTATTAGCTAATGTTTCTGTGAGAATCAAGCAGTTGTTTTTCTGTGGATTGCAAAAAAAAAAAAAAATTATAAGAAACTTTTCTTTATTCCATCCAGTTCCCACAGAGTTAAAAACAGGAGATGATCAAATGTTAATTTAACTATAACAATCGCCTAGGAAATTCATGTTAAAGGGGGTCTTTGATGCATCGATGTCGAATTAAAGTTATAACAGATAATTGTTAACGTGTGAGAAAGTTAACATTTAAACAAGTCCACAGGGGAGAATCTAAAAACAATCAAAAGAAAGAGTAAACTATCCACCTGAAGTAGACTAATTCTCACCATCCTAGCTGGCCTGTCAATGACACATTCGAAGTGTCATAATGCCAAAACAATAAGTCATCTGATTGAATTCCCACACCTGATGGAGATATAACAGCAGCGTTCCTGATCTTCGGGACGATCAGTCCCAAAGAAATACCTTTTTGCCTTGTGAAGTGTGTAAGTGACTTCCAAATCATCTCATTTCCCAGATACCTCTCTGACCTCCCTAACAACTGCCAATCCACAATCGTCATACTGACATCAATGAACAGGATCCGGAAACATAGAGTTACGAATACTGTCCCAAGGTACTGTACTTTCACTTGTAAACTCTCTCTCGATAAATTAATGCCTCTGTATTTAGATAGTTGTCATCAAACAGATCCTAGATGTACTATCAAACAAAGACAAATATTGTACTTGTATATAGATTTGGTTGTTTCAATGTATTCTGTGCTTTAGTTTATTAAACTTTTAATATCTGTTAACCTGGTAACCTGTCTTAACTCAGAGAACAGACCCTATTGACTTGCCTACAACCTCCCCACTTGACAGTTTAACAGCTCTCCTATTTTAAAGAGCCATCCAGTGACAACAAGAGTGGTCTTCACCAGACTGACACTGCTAAAAGGTTAGGGACCAATCCCCTAACCTGTGGATTATCTCACATTTCTGTTAAACACTGTAATGATTCATTAACTATAATCATTATTTTTAATTAATAGTAATTTATCCAGTGTTGCTCGCTTGCTTTTGCAATATTGTCTTAACAACAGCTAGTATATAACTGAAGTAAGAAATTGAAGTAAAATTTAGTTTAATAAACTATTCCAAAGTACAAAAACTGAGAGCCAGATGAGCTATCTATATATCTTAAATATTCTGGAAATTTAAATAGTTTTTTACAATTAAAATATACTATCATATTTAAATTTTACTTACCTTTATTAACTCAGTTTCTATGATATTAGATGATTCAGTTAAATACTCTCTAGCAATTCCTATAGCACAAGATAATTCATCTAATGTTCCCAAAGCCTCAAATATGTCATCATCTTTTTGCCTTCGTTCCCCAGTAAATGTTAATGATGTTCCTATTTTTTTAAAAAAGTTTAAAATAATCATATAATACAATGTTCAAATGTTAATTATGAGATATGATAATTTGAATGTGCTAAAAACTAATACAAGAATGTGGAAAAACAGATTTAATCAGGCTTCATTTACAGTAGAGTCCTGCAAACTCGATTTAATGTGAACCAAGAAGCCAATGACTTACTGGAAATGACAAGTTTTACAACATTGTGATGCTAATATAAACAATGGAATTTTCATAAAGATATTATAAAATGATAGTTTCAATAAATTCATATGTAGTTTCAAGAAAATTCATGTATTTACTTTATTGGTCTACAATTTGAAAAAAATTGTAGACCTATCAACTTGCACTGTCTTCTGTCTGTCTTTCCTTAATCTCAAGAATGGAATTAGATAGATGAAATCTGACACCAGATATAGAAACATTAGGGGCAGGAAGCACCTATATAATGAGTCTTTCAATGTACATTGAAAAACTCTTTATTGTATTGTCTTAAATTGAGTTTGCAGGACTCTACTGTATACGTAAAGCCTGATTAAATGTTTTTTCACATTTGTGTGAGTTTTTAGCACCTGATTCAAATTATCACATCTCATATTTGACAACTATGGTGTACACCTCCATTAATTTTCACAAAATGTCAATTACTACTAATTATATAATCAAGCTGAATGTTATGAGCTAACTGTATTTAATCCTAAAAAAATATTAAAACAAATATATATTTTAAGTAGAAAATACANTTGTTGTTTTTTTCACAAGTAGATTATAGAATATAGTATTGCATCAAAGCATCCCATGGTTGAGGGTGTAAGATTACATATCTCAATCATTTTTATAATTATAATTTGTGGAATTTTATACTAGATATCAGGAAGGACAAGTGCTCCATTTGCCTCTCTGTAGACACCCACACTTGCATACATAATAGAACAATTATTAAGCAATTAATAAAAATTTTATTTTAAATTAAATGAATTTACTTACCTTTATCGCCTGTCTTTGTAATAATCAAGCTGAATGTTATGAGCTAACTGTATTTAATCCTAAAAAAATATTAAAACAAATATATATTTTAAGTAAAAAATACATTTCTCATCATAAATTTAAAATACCTGTTATAGTGTTTACACATTAAAAAACATCAAAAAATAATAAAAGTTCCAATACAACTGAGGAGAGGACCTGTTCATATATATGTCTTTTGTAAATTTTCTTTTTTTTTTGCCTGAGAACACTTGATCTGATTTTTCTACAAAGTTTTGTATTTCAAAAATGTTTGTCAATTTTGAAAAAAATATAAATCTCTACCAAAAGCATATATAACACAAATCTAAGATTCAAACATTAATATTACAAAACACTTGACTAAATCAAACTATTTTAAAATTGAAATCATGAATTGGGCAACAATTTTTAAAAACTATAGACCTATAAATTTCCAATGGCATCCATCTGTCTCTCTGTCTGTCCTTCCTTAATATTGAGAACAGTAAGATAGATGAAAGTTGAGACAAGATATGAAAAATTAATAAACAATTTAAAACTATACAATAATGAATAATAGTCTTAAGGTGGAGTCAATCTTTTATTAGAGGCTGCTCATCTGCCTAAGTAAAACATTACATGACTTCCTTCTGGTGATGGCAAAAATAAAAAATTTATATATTTGATAAAATTGCCAAGACAATAGTTGTAAAATTAATAAACGATTTAAGACAATACAATAATGAGTCTTTTAATGTACAGTGAAAGATTCATTATTGTATTGTCTTAAATTGTTTATTATGTTACAACTATTGCCCTGGCAATTTTATCAAAGATATGAAAAGCTTAGCAACAAGAGGCACTGAATAACTATATACAAACTTTCAGTTTACATCAGAAGTCATGTGATTTCAATTCAAAAATTTTCTCCTGAATGGAGTTAGCTAGATGACTGGCATGACTCTATTAATGACTTACCTACCGCGCTCCCCACTCAATCATTTAATGAGCCCTCCTAAGCTATCTGACGACACCAAGATCGGGTTCAAACAACCTGTGCCAAGTTAGTGGTCAGTAGGCATCTCCCACTTGGCCCTTGGCTTATCTCACAATACTAGTGTGTCTTTATTCCAATCCAGTTCTTTCAAACACACACTTAAAAAATTAACAATCTTATGGCGAAGTCAACCTTTTATTGTTCACCTTCAAATATCCCTCTGGAGGTTGCACTTCATATAAAATTAAATAAATACATTTGATATAAAAATATCACCAAGACGAGTTTATCATTACAAAAATCTTTTAAAAAATTCAACTTACAATAATGCATTGATCCACAGCATAAATTTATCTTGAGCAAATCAAGAACATATTGAAAAATTTTGTTTGATTTTTCACACCTTCAAATTCTACAATTCATGAGAAGTTGCCTTATTATTAAACATAGCATGCATGAAGAACTGTTGGTGTACAGTATATTGCAGTAGCATTTGAGTAGAGTACACACATACAATAAGCAAAGGGAAAACTCTCAATGTTTCTACACAATTCAATGCAACAAGCAAAGAGATTGAATAATTATTGTTCAAGATATTTCTCATTGAAATCTTGGCATCCTTTTTGATGACCCTCTGTAATAACTAACTTTTTTCCAACTGCCACAATATTTGTTAAAATAAATACTATGCAATGCTTTAAAATAATCAAAAAGACTTTCTGATGAACTAGAAGCATTTTATTCAATTTTGTCAATTAAAGACAATTAAAAATATTGAATAAAATCATTTTTGTAATCAACATAGGATAAAAATATGAGTATATTTTCAAATCTTGCATATATGGGCATCTGCAGAAAATTTTCTTGTGGGCAAAGATTGGAGACAAATAATTATGTCAATAAACTTTTATTTAATTAAATATTTTTTGGGGTTTTTTTTCACAAGTAGATTATAGAATATAGTATTGCATCAAAGCANTGAAAGTTTTTTTTTAACTTTCTGTTAGAATTTTTTATATGAGTCGTTTATTTTTTTCTGCTTCCTACCTGTGGGCACTAAAAGGCCCATCGTGGGTTTAGCCAAACCCACAATGGGGCGGCCGGGTGGTGAGGGAACAGGTACGAGGGATCCAGGATAAAGCTAATTGTCGGATGGCCAAGCAGGTTAAGGCGTCAATCAGCCGCTTTCGGGGATTCAAGATCAAATCCCGGAACCGATCTCTTGTGAAAAAATCCTATAAATGTTTTCACAAGAGATCAGTTCCGAATATATCGGGCTCCTGCTCTCACCGTCCGTGCGCCGCTATTACGGAATTGAACGAACTCGTGATGGGTGAGAATCCGTACTAGTGCCCATGTAGTGCAAAAAATAACTAAAAAATTCGGGATAGACTATCTCCGAAGAATTCCCGAATTGCTAGCCCTAATTCGATTCCAGGTCCCTCAGAGTGATAGACCGACTCCTTAACCGCCCGATCATCCGCCGAAATAATTTTTTTTTTATATGTTATTTTACCATTTGTTTATAGATTAGAATATTCAAATCTCTTTTTCTTAATATTTAAAATAATAAACATTAAAAATATGGATATGATATATTTATAAATAAAAAGACTTACTTATAATTTTATAAGTAAATAAAATTAATTTATCTAAAAAAAACACCTCTAGGTNATAACAAAATTAAGCTGGTCAATATTTCGCAAAAGGTCACAATTACAGGTATTGTTCCATTTATTCTATTATAGAATTTATAACACATTCATAATCGTGTATAAAAATCCCTTACATAATATGAAATAAAGTTAAATATTATACAGTATTTAACATTGTAAACAAAAGTAGCTAGTACCACATGATCTAACCACGTGCTAAACTATTTACCTAAAACTAAGTGTTGCCAGATTGAAGCACAAACTGAATAACGCAGTCGGCATTTATAATTATTTATATACCGTACTGTATTTAATTCGAAGACCGTTATTTTGAAATTTTTAATAAACTTTTAGACATGTATCATTATCAAGAACTGCGAAATTTTATATGTATTTTTAATAAAATAGAAAATTATTTTAGAAATTATTATTATTATTTTTTTTTTATAATTGTTCGAATTATACAGTGAAGTTCGAAAATATTTTAAGAGAAAAACGAATTTTCTTACTTAAAAATTTTATTCTGTAAGTTTTTTTTTAACTTTCTGTTAGAATTTTTTATATGAGTCGTTTATTTTTTTCTGCTTCCTACCTGTGGGCACTAAAAGGCCCATCGTGGGTTTAGCCAAACCCACAATGGGGCGGCCGGGTGGTGAGGGAACAGGTACGAGGGATCCAGGATAAAGCTAATTGTCGGATGGCCAAGCAGGTTAAGGCGTCAATCAGCCGCTTTCGGGGATTCAAGATCAAATCCCGGAACCGATCTCTTGTGAAAAAATCCTATAAATGTTTTCACAAGAGATCAGTTCCGAATATATCGGGCTCCTGCTCTCACCGTCCGTGCGCCGCTATTACGGAATTGAACGAACTCGTGATGGGTGAGAATCCGTACTAGTGCCCATGTAGTGCAAAAAATAACTAAAAAATTCGGGATAGACTATCTCCGAAGAATTCCCGAATTGCTAGCCCTAATTCGATTCCAGGTCCCTCAGAGTGATAGACCGACTCCTTAACCGCCCGATCATCCGCCGAAATAATTTTTTTTTTATATGTTATTTTACCATTTGTTTATAGATTAGAATATTCAAATCTCTTTTTCTTAATATTTAAAATAATAAACATTAAAAATATGGATATGATATATTTATAAATAAAAAGACTTACTTATAATTTTATAAGTAAATAAAATTAATTTATCTAAAAAAAACACCTCTAGGTCTCAAATAAATGTTTGTGAAGACAATGCATTCAAAGTGTTACGTTATCTTAACGTTAATCGATTTCAATTACAGTATTTCAGTTTTAAAAGGAAAATGATTTTATTTTGTATTAAATAAAATGTTTAAAATGAAATTTACGGATGTCAAATAAATTCATTCATTGTAATGTTATCTTCAAACAATTCAAACAGGAATTTCTGTTACACACACACATGAAATGTTTTAATTTTTGATTTTTTTCGGTTCAAAGGCACTGAAAACGATTAAAAAGGAAACAATATGCAAAAATGAAAAATATAATCGTAAAGTTTGACGGGATGCAGATAATTTCATTAAAAATAGAACGTGACCCAAGTCGTATGTTTTTAGACGTCCTCTGGAGGGTCAACAATGACATTGACGAAAATAAAAATATATTTTACCATAATTTATCTATATACAGAATTATTTATACGCTTTTCTTTCTTGCTGTCTCTGGAACTTATGATTTGGAAGATTCCATTTAATATTTGAAAAATGATCCGTGTTAGACAGTTATTGATGGTCCTAGTGTTACCACCCGTCCGGTTTTCACTCGGACAGTCCGGGAATTAACTCACTGTCCGGGTGAACTATTAATTTTGTCCGGGAATTTCGTAGAAATTGTGAAATTATGATGAAACAAAGTTCTTGCAAATATTTTTACAAATTTACACTATTTTTAACAGCGAAAGAACTCATATTCACTGAAACTCATCTGCAATTCTGACATGTTCGTCTGTTTGCGTGTGGCGCGCAACCTGTCGACCTTTTTTTCCCCTTCTTTTTGCATGTACGATCGTACACGTCTACGGGCTAAGTTGTCTAGCACGTTATTCTTTGCATTGTAAAATGACATTGCGCATGCGTCAGGAACTTCTGTTCAAACAAACCTGAAATGCAGTGCTGTGCGATGTCTATAATTTTAACATCGATGTCAAACATCGATGTTTGCCTAAGCATCGATGCTAAATTTCGATGTCGGATTTCACATCGATGTTTGATCGATGCCCATTGGAAGGAACATCGATGTTCAATTAAGATAAACTCAAACAATTTAAAAAAAAAAAAAAAAAAAGGTTTGTTCGAACAGAAGTTCCTGACGCATGCGCAATGTCATTTTACAATGCGAAGAATAACGTGCATGCCGGTTCTAAATCAGTTACAGTTAGGGACTAGGGACTTGCGTAGGAGTAACGTAAGTAACCTAAATTAAGAAAGAACAGGTACAGATAACTTAGCTCTATTTGATACGTGTACGATCGTACATGCAAAAAAAGTCGACAGGGTTTTTTTTAACTATTTCCGCCCTGTGGGCACTAAGAGGGCCTTTTATAGCAGGCCCATTATGGGTTCGGCCAGGCCCACAATGGGGTGACCGGGTGGTGAGGGACGGGGCCTGACATATCCGAACAGATCACCCTACGAAAAATTCCTGGGGATTCCTTGACCCGTCCGGATTTGATCCCGGGTCCCCCAGACAGGTAGGCTGCCACCTTGACCGTTGGCCATCCGGCCTCAAAGTCGACAGGTTGCGCGCCACAAGTCGGCGTAAACAGACTAACATGGCAGAGTTGCGGATGAGTTTCAATGAGTGTGAGTTCATTCACTGTTAAAATAGTGTAAATTTGTAAACATATTTGCGAGAACTTTGTTTTATCGCAATTTCACAATTTCTACGAAATTCCCGGATTGTCCGGGTGAAAACCGAACAGGTGGTAACATTAGGAACAAAGAATGAACTGCATTCATCGATGAATCGAAATTCACATATTGCTAACATCAATTCAGGATCTATGTTTCAAAAACATTGGAAGGTCGATGCATCGACAAACAAAAACATCGATGTATCGATGTCACATCGATGCATCGCACAGCACTACTGAAATGCCGTCCGGGTCAGCGATTTTGAGAAGGTGGCAACACTAGATGGTTCTGCATTTGATAATATAATTTATTAAGCCTGACCTAGTGGAAATTCAAAGTGTTGTTTCAACAGAAAATAAGTCAAAAGACAGAATTTACAGGGAAAATGATTGTTTATTTAAGTTTACAATCATTTAACTCTCTAGTACTAATATATGGACTGTGAGCATGGTCAATAACAGGATGAGAGAGTAAAATTCTCTGGGCCCAGTATTCACAGGGGCTGGGATATCTTCCCACAATTTATTTTATCACATGCTATTGTAATATCAAATGCTTAACAATAACAATAGTTCTTTATTTTGTAAAAACATAATATATCCATATAAAAAAACTCAAATTTTCAAATAATATATTTATTTGGGATCCATGTAAATTTTTCCCTGGATCCCATGATGTCTCTTGATACCTCTGTCTATGAGACTGACTAGTACAGAATTTATCTACAGTATAGCTTTTGTATGTATGCTGGGAAATTACTGCAATTCCATGTATTGTACAATACAATACCTTGCCTGAATCATGCCTGCCATTTGCATATTTCAGGTCTGTCAAGAGCTGGTTTGGGGCCTGAGAATAGACCAAGCCCTTTTAGCCTTTTGTTTTTTTAAATATGTTGAATCTTTCCTTATTTATAAATAGCAATCTTGAAGATTTTATTTTCTGTTAAAAGGTTCATTTTATACTTACAAGAATCTCTATGGGCTCTTAAGTTTTCTCCCAGCCCAAGAAAAAATCCCCAGCTTCCCATCTCAATGAACCTATTCATTTTATCCAATATAATCTTTTGGTTTGGTCCTGTTGATCAATGTTAGTATAATTGCTACATTTTATCAAACTAAAGTAAGGGCAATATTGTGGGGACTTATTTAAAAAAAAACTTATTATCCTAATATAAGTTTATTCTATTAAATATTAGATAATAATAATAATATGTTGCATTTCAAAAAGTATTAGCTAATAATGTTAAATAATACTGTAGCTAAAATAATAATAGTTTATCTCATGAGTACATTTATGAACTTGTTTCATATTATTAATATAACTAAGCTATCATTCTTATAGTTATTATGAATAAATTCATTTGTTACATTACAGTTTCATTATGTTAATTCAAAAATTTATTTTCTAGAGATTATTATAGGTTAGAAATGGATTCTAATCAATCTACACAGTAAGTAAATTCAATCTATTTTTATACAATATATTTGCTATATTTTCTTCATTATGTCATAATAATAATAATGTACTGTACATAACCACAATAAGAGAAAAGAACACATGATAAAAATTCATTATAACAGAACTAATTATAGATAAAAGAGAATCCAGCACAACAAAATCATTTGGCACCTGGGGTAAACTTAAATATGGTATCTTTGGATAAACCTTTCATTAGTCTGTTACAAATTTAATACTTCTATGCATCTGTAGCTAGAACCTGAAGAAGACCAAAAACATTAGTACTCGTGTATAAACGGCTAGAAATAAGTGAGGAAGGTTTTGTATTGATCATCACAAATTTAATAATCATAAAAAATGCTTTTTATTAATATAATGCATATTATATTAATATTATATTATTATATGCTTGATAATAAAATTTTTCATACTCGTATGTAACAATTTTTTATGAATTTATTAGTTTGCCCACATAACAATTTTGGAGTTTTGGCATTCATCATCTTGGCCATCTGTACACCTCCTTCAAAGTGTCCTTGCCTTTCCACAGCCCTGCTGCTAGTAATTATGAACTGAAAATAAAATGGGAAGAGCAGATAGATGTGAAAACAAGTGCACAAACTGTGCAACATGGGTTTAAAAGAAATTTGGACTGATGAGTAAAATGCACAGATAAGCAGCAGTAGTCTTATTTAAAATTACTAAACCAAGATATAGTAATTTTTAAAAAAAGGTTTAACACATTTGTACAAGTGCTGCAACAATATATTGTGGTAAGCACGTGGTGATGGATGAATTCTCACAAAGAGACAGGAATATAAAACAATAAGACGTGCTTTATTTTACTGTATGAACATATATACAGGAAAGGTTCGTTGATTCCGACCTCCTTGTTCCTCACTTTAATTAAACAAAAGGGAACAAACAACACCGATTGTTGATTCACAGTGGAGCTAAACTTTTCTTTCGCGTAACAAAGGAGACACTTAATTACTAACTTAAAACTACTTATAACTAGAAGAGGAAAGGAAGAACAAGAATTAGAATAGAATGGGAGAACAAGAATGGAAATTTCTAGTAAGGAACGGGTACCCGAATGGTTGACTGCGGTGGTGGCCACTAGATGATTTCGTCTTGGGATTCTTTTCTTCTATGGGGACGGAGCACATGCGAGGACCCAAAGTTCGTCCTTTAGTCTCGGCTTTACCAATGTTCTTTTTCTCTTCCAAAGCTATTTCTATCTTTAGTGTTCTTCGTAACCCTTCCGGCCGAAGCAACACCGATCTCGGGACCGCTCTCTCCGACGGTCTTTCCTCCTCCGGTCCAAAGCCAAAAGTGTCCTTATCGTCCCCCACTTGCCCTCTGGGCTATCTTCACCCCTTTGTCCCGAAATTGGGTCGCTGACCACCCACATTCAGACGAAAGTTCCAGAAAGTATAGAAACAGAACAAAGAGAAAGGGGAATAGAATATTCTTATATATACATATATAAAATAAAAACAACAAAGATATACTGGTGTACCACCACAATATGAAATAAAAAAAAACTTCTCTAAAAATCAACCAATTTCTTTAAAAAATTTATCTGATGTACAAATAGAAAAGGTTCAGCAACTGAGGTCATATTCTTTGCTCCACAACACCAGAAAAGTTGAAGTTTTTATCACTGTCCTACTGGGATACGCCTATATAGTGAGGATCTTCTATGACCAGTTCCATTATATGTTTAAAAACATACAAGAAAAAGGATACTCTCCACTACTTTATAAGCATTTTATAAGAACATCTACTTTGATTTTGAACATTAATTTGATTTATTTGATTAATTTATTTATGTTTTATGTTCATTACAATAGTTTTCAATTAAATTGTTTTTTCTTTACTAAGGTTAACAAAACTAGTGAGTGATCAAAGCAAAATATCTGGATCATCATCAACAAAACTTAAAACTATTTCATCAGGAAAGCAAAAATCAGGTCATGCAAAAGGAAAATCTTTAGGAAAAAAAGATGACAAGATAAAATCCTTTTCAACTGAAACAACAAAAATGGATAAATTCCAAGAAGTCGCAAGCATTCATCAGATTCCTGTAGAAAAACAATTATCAGCTGCTGAACAAGACTATCTTCAGGCTAAATCTTATCTTATGACTGCAAGTTCATTAACAAATATTAGTGTGTAAGTATTACTGATTTTTTTTAATTGTTGTTTATTAGTAAATGTAATTTTAAACAGTTTACATGTGAAATATATTATTTATCAAATATTTTTAAAGCATGAAACAAAAACTTATTTGAAATACTTATTATATAATCTGTTTACATTTATAAAATATATTAAATAAATAAATATATTCAGAAATAATTTAAAATTTTGAGGCACTTAATTTGAATCTGAGCATTTTTATAATAGAGAAATTAAGAGGGGAGGGATTCAGTGGTACACCCAGAGGGGGGCCAAGAAGCCTTTACACCCTCCAAAGAAAAAGGAAAACAAACACTAGTAAATTTTCCAAAAATCTTTTTAGTTAAAATTTATTTTTTATTTATATTGTGTTGTGTCTTTTATTTGCATACTACTAATGAATTAGTGGTCACATAAGGTGGGAATTTTATTGAATTCGCATTAAAAAATTTTTATCAGGCTTCCCCAAAATTAAATCATGAGCGTGTCACTGGAGGAAGTAAAAATATGAGTAATGATGATTAAAAATTGCAGCCTGGCATTGTGACAATATCACAATAATTTTGTACATTTTTTTAATGTTTTAATTGCTCAGATCTTCATTCTCTCTTTGGTTTGTGAAGATGGATGTGCAATCTAGCAGTGTTTTCAAGAGTAATTTTTTTAAGCATTTGTTCAAAAAGGCATTTTATATTGGATTATACAGGGTGGGGCAAATAAAAATGGCCTGGAGAACTGAGTTCCAGGGTACAAATAAACACAGCAGAGGAAAGGAAATACTGTACAATACTAACCTGATTATAGCAGATATTGAAAGTGACCACCATTCATCTCTGGCACTTTTGGGCCCTGGTCAGCAAGTTGCTGAAGGAGGATCAAAGCTAATCATATCCACTCGTTCCGGCCACTTTTATTTGCCCAACCCTGTATATTTGAAGTTTCTGATGTATTAACGAATATATAATTCTCTAAAATTCATGTTAACTGTGATTCATATTTAGAGTTCAGTTTTAAATTAAAATGTTTATGATAGCAATTGCAAAACTATATAATTTATATTTCAGATGAAAAATTATACATAAATTTGTGGATGTATATATCAAGTGATTATATGAAAACAATTACATATATATTTGTAGTTATTTGTTTGATTATTTATAGATATGACCATCTAGTAGAACTTTTAAGAAAACTTTTAAGTGAAAAACCTATTAATGCAGTTGATGCACTTGAAGATATAAGTGAAAATATAAAACTACGGCGTCTATATAGTAAAGGAGAATATATTGAATTACCAACTAAAATTTTAAAAGTTGCTCAATCTTATTTACAGTTATTAATGGTAAGAATATCTTATTTAATAGATATTAATGATAAGCAAATATTTTGTATTTACCTTATGTATTTTATATCAAGAAAATTCTTAATGCTTTAAAATTCATTTAAATGAGTTTATAACAAAAACATTTAGTCTTGTTTTATAAACACAATGTAGCATAATAATGATCACTTGGCACTATTCATTCTTTTATTTCAATATTCGTTGATTACGCTACATTGCGTTTATAAAACAAACAAAGATACAACACAGTTTCAAAACATGGAAGAACATTTAGTCTTCTTAATATCCACAAGGCAGAAAGGTTTTTTAAGTATATTTTGCTCTATATAAAAAAGATATTATCACTTAGTACAGGTAGAGATAATACATAATATTTAAAAATTAATGTAGTTTTTTAATTATAATATCTAAGTAAATTTTCAATATTTCTGAATTTGTTATATACATTTTTTCAATTTAATTAAAACCTACACAAAATGCCTGGTAATTAAATTACTATACTTAAATCTTATATTTTAGATTCAAATTTTTTAATTGTTATGTTTAAGTAAATCTTTTATAAAATATTTTTTTTTTTTTTACAGAAAATTACAATTAAAAATGAGGATGGTGAATTTCCAGTACAATCAAAAAATTTAATGAAAATAATTGATGATAAGAAAATAATTAATAGCTTTAAACCATATTTAACATTTTTACAAGAATGTGGAATTGGATTAAGCCAAGAAGAATATTATCACATTTATTTCTCTCTCATTTTCTTGGCTAAGACCAGACCAATTGAAAATGTTCGGTTTTGGGGAAAAATATATGGAATGATAAATGATTATATTATTGTAGAAGCCACTTTGAAAAATGATGCGGAATTAAGTGATATGGAAGACTTAATGTTTAAAATGGTTTGTTTTCAATCAAATTATTTAAAATGGTAATGAAAAATTTATCATAAATAAATATACACATACAGTATATACAATTTGACCAGACTGTTTAGGATAAAAAACAAAATTGCACTCAAAATGCTATTGGGTTTATACATTCTTTTTCAAAAGTCTCTGAGGAAGAATCTGAAAATCTGAAAAACACTTGAATGCATCTGATTTTTATACATATTTGCTCTAAAAAAATGTATTGAAACAATAATCAAACATACAAGTTTAATTTAATGATTCAAATGGAAATTTGATAATATGCTAATTGATAAGTTTGTTGATTTTAATTGAAAACGTCTTTGGCCTTTTAGTGCTCTCAAAGTGGAAAAAGGCATAAAACCTCAAAAAAAAAAAAAAAAAAAAAGAGAACATCCAAAAGATATATTGATCCATAATTACATTGGATAAAAAATTGTTAGGTCTAAATTTCTCTATTAAAATGGATAGAAAAATTTTCAGTTTGTAATTCAAGTATATTTTATGATTTTAAATGTTTATATAAACATATAAATCTGATTAATTAAAATAATTACTTAACTTTTAATAAATTTTGCATTGCAGAAAGAGCAAGAAGAATTTCCCAATATCAATTATCCTGATGATTATACTGGACCAAGAGATCAGTATGAAAATTTGATTCCTGTTCAAAGTATATTATTATTATTTCAATTAACAATAGTTCATATAATTTTTATAATAGTTTTGTATAAACTGATAATTTTTACATTTTAAACATGAATACTTTTAAAATTTTAAATCAGATTTATGTAATGAAAATTTTCATATATAATAAGTTATTATTATTAATATAGGCATTTAATAATAAGTAAATTTTCATTCATTATCAACTTGTTAGAAAAACCACATTTGTTAAGGAAGCTTCTCAAATTTTGTTTCTCAGAGCAGAAGTTTTTGGAATCGTCAAGTACTTTTGGGTTATATATCTATCATCAGGAGTCATCTAGTGAAGTAAAGCTTAGAGAGAAAACATTTCTATCAGTAACTAGACACATCTAGTAACTAAACAACATCCTTTAGTGAGACAAACATACATAAATAAAACAAATCAGCATTCCAGCATCACTTTCTTTGAAATGCAAATGGAAAAATTAACACAGACAACAAGCATTATAACAAATGTATTGACATAAAGGTAACAAAGTGGAACAAGAAAAGGATGATGGAGAGAAAAGGAATCTACATCTTAAAGTTTATAGTGTCATTTTTTCTCATAGCTTTGTAAATTTCTAACTGTTCTAAATAGCTAAGTTGTTTTTACGGACAGTGTTATGTAGAAAGCATACACAGTCAAAATGTACAGTATGTCTATGTTGGGGTTGGAAGCCAATGTTTTTAATGCATTGTTGGCCAGCCCTTTCAAGATGGAAGTCTGATGTTTTTTGAGGTGGGTGTTTAATGTTACTCTGTAGCACCCCACATATTCTATGTTACAGTTGGTTCTGTGGTTTGTAATGGGAATGGAATAAATACCAGATTGGATGCATGTCTGGATGGTCTTTAGGATTGTGGATGAGGATGAAAACTGAGGGACTTTTTCTGAAAGCTAGTCAAAAATTATTTCTGGCAATTTTCATGTATAGGGTGGATAGTCTTCTGTCATTCATGAGGGAACTCTGAGGTTTAATTTTATTTTAAAATTACTTACTCTTTTTTTATCACAGATGACAATTACTGATGACAAAATTAAGATTAAAATATTTGTTCTAGCAGGTGGTGATTGTTCAGTAGAGTACCAAGATACCACGGTATTTGATTAACATGATTTTGATTTGCATGGTAGCATTGAGGAATTAATTAATTCTGTTAATCAAGGGATACCTGTATATTAATATTCTTAAGTGTTACTTTTGAATTTATCATCATTTAAAAGGAATTATCAGACCAGTTTTAGTTGGAAAGTTCACTAAAAGATTTTTTTTATTAAACCAACTATACTAAAGATTTTTTATATAATTTAATAAAAAAAATCTCTTATTGAACTTTCCAACCAAAAAACTGTGGTCTGATAATTCCTTTTAAATGATAGCAAATTCAAAAGTAGCTCTTAAGAATATTAATTATAAAATAAAATAAAAAGCAAATAATATAATAATATATATACAAAAGCAATTTGTATATATGTATATATATATATATACACAGGTAACTTCTTGCATAATGTACTTACAGTGCCTTTTTTTATAACTTTATGCCTTCTACATAACACCTCTCATAAAAAATGGCTTAAATATTTAGAGCAGTTAGTGATTTACAAAGCTGCAAGAAAAAATACTGCTATAAACATTCAAGATATAGATTCCTTTCCCTCGCATGGAAGTCATTTTATAATCTTTAATCTTACAACACTCTCCCTTCCTTCTCTTTTTCTTATTTCATCCCTCTTAACACATGGACAACTATCCCCTTGTTTTAACAGCTGTGAAGATCAGTTAGCTTGAAGAAGCACAGTCAAAAACATTTGCTTTTTGATATATTTGTGCTGGAAATTGGTTTCAATTGTTTTGTTTATTAATTACATCCAGTTTTGAGCAGTTGATTAGTTTAACTGCCATTCTGTTGACCAGTTATGGCTCCTTAATTCATTTTACATATGGTAAATAATACCTACTTCATTCATAAGTACAAATAACAAGGTGACTGCTGCTATAATGTGACAAACATTAACTGCTTTTTATTTCTCAGTTCCAGGGTCCTATTGCATAAAAATTACAAGCTATTATAACAAGCTATTAGTTTTACAAGTCACATGTTTAGTATAAGCTATACGTTGTAAAATAATAGTGGTTGCATAAATATAAGTATTTACAAGTTAAAAGATACAAGAGGTAATTGAAAAAATAATAAGTTGTAAACTTTCTGTTATATGAATCCAATTTCTCTACCTAGAAGGTGGAATGCTTGTTACAAGGAAAAATACTATATAGCAGCCTTGATTAACAAGTCAGTCATGATCAACTGGTGAATCACTGCATCATTTTTGGTCCATTAAAATTCATTATTTTAATAGGAATATTAAATCCATATTTTTTTTAATGGAAAAATCTTTTAACTATTCACTATGGGTTGGTAACTGTACTTTATGATGTAACATGTAGTAGATAGGAAATAGTGATATTTGTGTTAATAATCATTGCTAGGTTTTGTTGTTTTAGAAATTGTTCTATTGTGCATTAAACTATTTCAGTTATGTTCAAAATAACTGCACTGAAGAAGAGCAAAATTTATAATTTGTATGACAAAAAGATATAAATTTCATTTGTTGTTATAGGTACTTGTTATAAATAAATGATGCTGCTTAATTTATATTTTATTGTCTTTATCAAAAGAAGATAAACTGGAATGTTAATTACCTGTAATAAATAGATACAACTATGTTTTGCAGCTTAATTTTATTAAGGTGGATCATTAAGGGCTTTTATAGACTAACAAACATTGGCTGTGTTTTATACTTTTTATGTAATCAATTAATTAATTAAATCTGTAAGATAGAGTTTTGTTTATACATTAATATTATATATAATGTGATGTTTTTATCATTTCCATTTTACAAGGTGGTAACTAAAGTCTCTCCCCAGCCAATTACAGTGACTGCACTGTAATTGGCTGGGGAGAGACTTTACTATTACTGCCCTTTACTTATTTCAAAAAATAATAGGGCAGTCACTGTAATCTTTTGCTGTTGTATACTATGTTGGTCATGTAATAAGCAGCTATAATAGAAGGGGCAAAAATTTGCATTTTTAGTGCAAATTTCTTCTCCTTCCAGCCTTTCTATTAGAGAAGTCTGTTATAATCTCAGCCTCTAATAAAAATAAAGCAATATTGTCAAGTACAAAGTTGTAGTATGAAAAATATGTAATATTACCTTTAGTGTATTCAAAATATCAAGTAGGATCTTTTAACAGACTGTCAAATATGACAGATAAATACTTCACTGCATAACACACAAGGTGTGCAAAATTGCAAAACATGATATCTTGTTACTGATTATAAATAACTTAATACAATAGAGTTTGCAAATGGCAAATAGCTTGCAAAGAACTTGTTGCTTGTAACTTGTAAAGCTCGTAACAACTACAAGCATTTTATGCAATGGGGTTCTGGAGGGATGATGGAGCTCATCTACTATAAGCAAAATATGTAATTTTATAAATGTTTTAAATTAAACAATATTAAAAATTAACATGGGATGTTAGGCATCTTAAATCTGAACTTATATCTAATTACATGTAGGAACTACACTACATTTAATTGAATACGTGCAAAGACTATAGTACATCAGTATTCAAAAGGAAGCACAAAAAGAAAATATATTTTGAATGTGACTACAAAATACTCTTTTGAAAATTATATTATGTTTTATTTTTTCTTGACTTCTATTTCATTTTTTGAATTTTTATACGAAGAAATTATATAAATAGTTATGCTAATGGTTACATAATTTTATGTTATAAAAATATGATTAAATTAAATACATGCAGACTCGTTTGAAAAAAGAAATAATTCACAAGAAATAAGAAAAAGAAATAAATACTGTATTATTTTTAAACATTTTAAAATTTTAATTTTAAAATTATTCAATAATAATAATAATAATAATAATGATATCAGAACATTTCTAATTAGACTTAAACTTAACTATAATTAAATATAAAACTAGTTGTACAATTATTATATGTACAGCTTATTATTTATTACTGTAAATGCGATTATATTAATTAAATAAATTTTATTTTATATAAAAGTTGCAGCAAAGTATATTAAATAAAAAAATAAATAAAGTTTAAATGTATATATTAAGAACTATTTTTACATTCAAATATAAAGAATACTTTTGATAAATAAATAAAAATATTTTTATTAATTATTTATAGAAATTCTGGATGATTTTTTGCCATAAAGTTTTAGCACATTTTTATTATAATTCAAAAGAAAAATTAACGTAAATAATTCAAAGGAATGTTCATAAAATAATAAAATTTGATTAGTGAAATCTGTAATAGAGTTATTTCAAGTGGGATCTGAATACGTTATCTCAATAATTAAACAACTAAATTTTAATTAAAATGATAGAGATGCCTAGAAAAAATGAATGCCTTATCTTATTATTAAAAAAGTTAATCTTGTAGAAGGCATTTTCTCATGAAGAAAATTTAATTTTTTTAATATTTTCTTGAAAATATACAGAAACAAGAGAAAGGAGACGAATAAATTTAAGTCATAAAAAAGATTAAAAGTTTTTATATATTCTACGTTTTAAAGTTGTTCAAATTGTACGAATTTTTAATAACAAATTATTTACTTCTCGTAGAAAATATAAATCAAAGCCTTTATAATTAAAATTGAGAATTCCTTGTTAAATTTTCGGAATGTTCTTAAGATATTAAATTGTTTTATTATATTAAATTTTAAAATTTTATCATTAATACTTTAGTTTCTATGTTAAAGTTTAACATTAAAATTTAAATATCAAAATTTATTAAAAATTTAACAGTGGATTGTTTACTTGGTAATTTATAAATTATTTATTAGGAAGAATATTAATTAAGAACATTAACAGTTTCTATCAATTTTGTGCAATTAATAGAAATTTAATTTTTAAAACGAAAAGAAGAGAAATATAATTAAATAGCTAAATATTTAAGGAATTTCTGAGTTAATTTTATTATATTTGGAGTTAACAACGGGAGATTAACTTTATTTTTTATTTTTCTTTAAACGTTATTAATGTTTTAATAAAATAATATTTTGTCAACTTGATTACATTAAATTTTTGTATAATTTACCAAACTAAATTATAATAAGTTTAAAAATTAAAACAAATTACATAATTAACTTTAATTTTTAAATTCTGCTTAAATATTTTATTTTGTGCATTTCTCAATTAATTTATATTAACACGAATCCAATAGAATTCAATTTGGCTAGAAAATGAATCGCTGTCATCATTTTTATTTACTTAAATTTACGATTAGTAATAGGTTTCTGTGAATTAATTAATGATAATAAAATATAAAATAATGAGTTTAATATAAAAATAATTATCACTTGTCTTTTAAATATTACAAGATAAAATGGCGGAATATAAAAGAGAAAAATAAATTATTATCATAGATTTTATATAAAAATCTCATTAATTCTTCGAGCTATATATCGCATAAACATTTAAATTCGTTAATAGCTAAATGCTAAATAAGATATGAAAGCTCATATTCCATGTAATGAATTCCATCTTATCACATTTAATTACATCAATTGTTTCCTGTCAACATTACTACAACGCGTCTTCAATGAATTAACGCATGGATCAAGAATCTAGCATGTTTGGAAGTGGGATTAATGACTTCTGTTCTAGGTTCGCCAACTTGACATCACTCTCTACTAAATCTATCCAGTTCATACTGACACACTATTTATTACGCTACATCATTTGGGGACAACAAACACATCTTTAAGCTGTGGGATTTTCTGTACACTGACACTATAGTAAATGTGCTCATAGTTTAGAGTGTTTGATCATTTTGTAAACCACGTTATTGATGATATCGAGAATAATAAAGCGCATCTTCTTAACGAAGTATAATATCTGAAATAACGACATTAATAATAATTCATAATTGTGCATTTCTCGATAAAATTACATTTATAACAAATCTTCACATAGCTGAATCTATGGCTGACCTTCATACCTTCGTATTTAGTGCAGATGTATTCGATTTTATTCATAAAATAAGAAATTAAATTTGTTGCAAAATAGTTTATAATAATACTTTTTATTTTATATTTAATAATATTTAGATATGAGCATCTAACTGGCGCATGGAGTTCTAAAAATGCTTATTATACAATGCAATGTTTAAGATTTGGGACAAGTAGACAAAAATAGCCTTATTGCTATGAGTGATTGAACTTAAAATTAGAGACTTAAATGTATTCAAATTTTCGATAAGCTAAAAGGCTTAAACATCTTAAATTTTGTTAATCTCTGTAGTTGATAGAATATATTTCTTCTCCATCACCAGTCAATCAGATCAATGTAAACCGCATATAAATTAGCACTTGTATCTCGGTTCCTAAGCTTCGAACCACAAATATTGATAACATCTTTTGCGTTTGGTTTCTTCTCTTCACTCCTATTCCATTTACTTCATTATTCAAGTAATTAATTTTCTATATTCATTATAATTCCAAATTAAATATTTGTATGTTCGAAAAATATTTTAACGCATTACATCACATAGGCCTATAATCCATTCCTTCATAACAACATAATTATTAGGAAAATTATGGCATCTTGAAGTTTTTTGAAATCTAAGCAACAAATCACAAATTGTTAATTAAAGGATGGCACGTAGGAAGATCGAAGACTTACAAAGACAACATCTTGTTATGAACTTTAAAATAAAAATTCAGTTAAGGACTGAGATAAAGTAATGTAGTCGTAGACTTTGTTGATTAATTAAAAGAGAAAATCTTTTCTGGTTTGAAGATTAATTATTTCTGATACTTTATCTTTAACGAAATATTTAAATTGACAAAAGAAAATTTATTTTATTATAGTTATCGCAAAACGGAAATTTATTCTATAGTAGAAATCATAAAGGAATGATTTATTTTAATAATCAGCTATTATTAATTAAGTCAATCGTGCATATTCTTATTTGACAGTATAATGCATTTGACAGTTTAATTTTTTAAATATTCCAGTGCTTATTTATAATTTTTTTTTAAAGTGAATAATTAACTGTTTTTTTCTTCGCTATCACTTACAATCTGAAGCTATTTAGTTACATTTTTTGATTTATCATGTCGTCTCTTGACATCTTTCCTTTTTTAAACATATTCTAACATATTAAATTCCATTTTTCATTTTATTTAAATTTAACTGTTTCGATCAAAAGGATAAGGGTTTTCTATTCTTTTATTTATTACACATCTTATACATTATTTGTTACATTGTTCAGTACTGAGTTTTTATTTTCTTGTTTATTTTTACTTTCTCAATTTCGTCTTGGTTCTATCGTATAAAAATTTCAAGCTTATATTTACATTCATATATATTTACGAAATTGAAAGTGTTATATTACATTATATTAAAATTTATTTTCGATTTGCTGCTTGACATTATATTTTAGAAATTTAATATAACATACTTTACATAATACTTATATTTCGAATTTTTTTTTATTAGAAAAATATCAAATTTTATATTATAAATAAGAGCTTTGTA
>NW_019385854.1:0-61247 GCF_000671375.1 Centruroides sculpturatus | reverse complement strand
AAACATCTCTTATTCCCGTCTTGTTGATATTAACATCTATAGAATTACCTTTAAACAAATGGAGATTTCTTTTATTGATATACTAATGATTTTTTTCGAGGAGATCGTCTTGGTCATTGACCACAGAAGTCCCTCTTTTTCCCTTTTTACCTAATCACGAAGTTTATTAGAAAAGTGATATTGTTCTAAAACAAAAGGGTTTTGGACCGTCACACATCTATGTTCCCAATCTTGTAGTATGGGCTGTTGGTAAAAACATCCCTTGATTGGCGGAGTTGACCATTGGAGATTATAGCGAGGTGGTGATGGACAGAGTGACGGTATGGGTCAGTTGAGGTCCTCAGTCGATTTCCACTGGTGATGTCTACAGTTGATGTCCACTCAGAGGACTGTGTCCAAGCCCTTTTTATACACATCCCAGAGGGGTGACTAATACTAGGTCTGATGCAATCCCATGTAAGTTTTACTTACATCAGGGATTTGTTAATATTATAGTAATACCCCAAACTTTGTTTATATTATAGTAATACCCCGAACTTACACGATAGGTGGGACCAAGCGATAACCGCCTAAGTTGAATTCGCGTAAGTCGGGGTATAATTTCTCAATTTGTGTAAAATTCAAGTCAGATGTATGTAAACTAATGAATGTTCTCGTTAATCTTATCTTGTCTTTTGATTCGTTCATGGTTACAAGAAATCACCACATAGAGTCTCTCAAGTCTCCATAGATATAACAAACAGAAATAAATAACACAAAATAAATTGTAGCTATGTGTCAATTTCGCGTGACACGTCGGAACATGTAAGCTGAACAATAGTGTGGGGGGAGTGAGTAATCAAGAGTTGCGTTGCTCTCAAACAAAAGATGAATCGATGAGATTTGAAAATCGCGTAACTCCGGGTTCGCGTAAGTCAGGGTAGCGTAAGTCGAGGTATTACTATACTTGTCAGGAATAGAACTGTTCTTTAGATTTATTACTTTTTCTATCCGTTATTGTGACACTTTCCCATCATAAATTTGACAACAGCTGTCAAACTCACTGAATTAATTGCCTAAGGCAGAGGTCGGCAACCTGCGGCTCTTTGGATGTGAAGTTGCGGCTCTTTAGTTCCATACGCAAATATTATTTATTTTATCAAAAAAAAAATACATTTAAAAATTGTTCTGAATCGATTAACGAGGATTAGGCACTGATTCTATCTCTCGGCCACTTGTACTCGCTTTTCACCGCACCCCTCCCCTGTGACACACGTCGTCACTGTCGTCAGTCCGTTGAAAGCTCTCGAATGACGCCGTCATCGGATGTTTCTATTATCTAATTTGTTATGAAAAACACTACTTATATATGAATAAATAGATATTTTTTCTTATGAATAAATAGATTGGTTTTTTTTTTATCAAAAAACTTTATTTATGTGAGTACTGTTTATTGTTGGCAAGAAAAAATTTTGTGGCTCTTTAAAAACTTTGAAATTTTGTAAATTGTAATTTTGGTTTTTCTGACTCAAAAGGTTGCCGACCCCTGGCCTAAGGTGACTAAGATCAGAGTATGTGGTGCAACCTGAGTGATGATTGTTCAATTGGTCTACCCTTGTCGGTGCACCCTCTATCGCATAACAAGTTGAGGTTCTTGTTAATTGGCTAGTTATTTGTACATTGAAACGAAGATGAAAATGAATAATCCCTTGTTGTGAGGGGAGAACTTTATCTCTTGTCCTGAACGTCTTTGAAAACTTAAGTTCATCTTAACTTAAGTTCACGTTCAACTCACTTAAGTTCACCTTCAACTTAAGTAAGTT
Source organism: Centruroides sculpturatus (assembly GCF_000671375.1). Lineage (NCBI taxonomy): Eukaryota > Metazoa > Arthropoda > Arachnida > Scorpiones > Buthidae > Centruroides > Centruroides sculpturatus. The sequence goes on along the minus strand of NW_019385854.1, from coordinate 59,445 downwards.
CACCTTCAACTTAAGTAAGTTCACCTTCCAAAGTGATGCAGCACAGTGATGGGTCAAAAGGTTTAATTTCAACCTCCAAGAAAGGGAAAACTGGAGGACAAAGGGAAATAATGATGAATAAAAAAAATGTTTTGAGTTTTAAAACTCACAAAAGAGCCTAAATCCTCATAGTAGTAATAATTTAATAATGCACTATGTTTATATGAATCATAGATTCATAAGCCACTTAGCTAATTGAGAATAACAGATAAATATACAGTATTTAAATATTTCTTTTAGCAATTTACATCTATTTGAATGTTTTTATTTACATTTTAACAAGAAATTAAAATCATATGCTCTTTCCTATATATATTTTAATCTTATAACAGACATTGTTTAGATCAGCTATTTTGTATTTTTATTTTCTGTTTAATGTCTTCTATCTGTTATCCGAATATCTTGCATGGAAAGAAATTCTTTGCTATTTGTTTCCGTTATGATGATGCACTTTTATTTTAATGCATCAGGTGATTTGAAATATATAGTAACTCATTTTTCTCTTCCTACTTTATGTTTATTTTATTCCCTTTTTCACNCCTTGGTAAAAGAGACACCTTCAACTGGATCGGAGCGTGGTCGCTGGTCACAGTGTCCGTACTAGGTCTCCACGTTGCCAACCCCAACAGATCAGGGGTACACAGCGTTAAATCAATCGCCGAGGACCCTGACCTGTGGAAAAAGGTAGGTTCACCCGTATTCCAACAACACCACCCGTTTGACAATATCCAATCAAAGAGAGCCCTGCCCGCTGCGTCCGGGCGAGTACAATCGTAGTCCCAATAGGGATGGTGAGCGTTCCAATCGCCCGCAATAATACGGGAATTGGACGGAGCCAACCGCCAGCCCTCAAGTTGCTCGCGATCCTGAATCCCCGTTGGGGCATAGACATTAACCAATGATAAGGAGAAATCCCCGATAAAAACTCTCACCTCCAGAGTTTCCAACCCTCGCACACTAAGGCCCGGCGATTGGAGCACGACCGGCCATTTGTCAGCCACCGCCGTCAACAGCCCTCCCCCCGGTCCTGTAGACCGATCAGAACGGAAAATAGTAAACCCCGGTAAGGTAAAAGACTGTCCTCCCGTTAACCACGTTTCCTGGATCATGAGCACATCCACCGTTTGAAACCACTGCTCCGTTAGAAGGAGGTCTCTTTTTGCCCGTAGTCCGTGCGCATTCCAGTGAACAATCGTAAAACCCCGCCTCTCCCGCCGATTGTCAGACATTTGGGATAGAGGTAAGAGATGGACGCCGACGGAGTTTTGCCAACTCCGCTGGTGATGCTACGCAGTGATCATCTATAATTTNTAAAAACTTCAATTATTTGAATGTAGAAAATAAATAAATTTTGATTTTCAAGATATTTACAATGCAAACAATTATAATAAACAATAAAGTATTTTGTTTGAAATAATAGTGAAATTAAAATTATTTCCTTTGGGATCTAAGAAAAATCCAATGGATTAAATTAAGTAAAATGATTTATTTTGATTTTTCTTGAATGTTGTTTCTGTAAAGAAGAAGGCATTCCAGCAGTGGCATGTAAATTTTAATTAAGGACCCCATGTAGAGTGTTGTCTTCAGACATTTTACTTTGGGGAATTTTTTGAGGGGAATCCCCTGGTATCTTCATTCATTTTAAACAACACCTCTGGAGGGTTAAGTTCTGTATTGCACCTGCACCACACCAGCAATCTAGAGTCAGCAGATATGGTGCAAAATTTAAATTTTGGTATTCTTACTACAGCAATGAGTTTATAAAAGATTTGCCTGGGGCGTCCTCCAACAGGAGGCCCCAGGCAATTTTCCTTTTTGCCCATGAGATAATGCCATTGCATTCCAGGTAGGAGATTGTGACATTTTAAATATCAGGAATTTTCTATGCTAAATAACAAAGGATAAACTAAAAAAATACTATTGGTGTTGTCATTTCTATGTATTCAGTAATAATGTAAATATAAAGAGAAAATATATGCAAATATAAAATAATAAAATCAATATTTGTATTCAGAAATATTTTCAAGGAACGGAAGTCTGTATATAGTTAATCGAGATCTTCAGCCACTAATCTGGTCAGATTTTGTGATGCCTTGTCCCTGTATGTACTGTATATCATACTTCTCCTTATAACAATCGAGTCATGCTGTCATCTATCTAACTCCATTTTGGAGAAAAGTTTTGAATTTAAATCACGTAACTTCCGGTACAGGAAATTCATATACAGTTAACCAGGCCTCAGGCCCCTAAACTTTCCATATCTGGTCTTGATTTTCATCTAACTCCGTTCTGGATATTAACAAAGGGCATCTACTTGCACCCCTGAAGAGGGGTGCAAGTAAAACAAAATTTGCACCCGAAATGCATTGTAATGTAATAAAGGACAGACAGACAGACTGAAGAATGATAGTGGGAAGTCATATATCTGCAGTTTAAAACTTTCAGCCCAATTAACAGAGCTGCAAAACTAATTGCAAAAAATTTCGCGAAAATCTTGGATATTCGTAAATTTATATCCAAGATTTAATAATAATTTTAGAACAAAAACGGACGTAAGGAAGAAGATACTTGAAACTTCAATTCCAAATAGAATATTATGAGAAAGTAAAAATTTTCAGCATTAATTAGGCTGAAATTTTCAAAAATTGTAAACCTATAAATTGCTCCATTAATCTCGAGAATGCAGTTAGATCGNTGTTTCCCCCCACGTTTCTTCTTAGGAGTTCTCCCTATCTTGCGCTGCAACTCGCCTTGGGAAGGACGTTTGAAATTCGCATTTCCCGACCCTGGAGGATGCGTGATCTCCCTTGAGTCTACCTGCTGGCTCCCCTGAGTCACCGCGCAGGTACTCCCTTGGCACGACTTCCGCAATTCAACAAGTTCATTACGTAATACCACTATAGCAGTTTCCAAGTTCGCTATTCTAGAGATAAGCGTCTTCAACACCCCCTCGTCCACCCTGGCATTGACCGATGCCTGTCTACTCTGTGTTTGTCTTACTCGTTCTCCGTCTCCCGCCTGGGATCCAGATGTTACTCTGACTGCCTGAGCATATGTTGTTGGGGATTTGGAAGTCTTCTCCAATTTACCCCTCGCTTCCATATGAGAGCACGTGTGTAACGTCCGCAGTTTTAATATCCGCGCCTCCCGTTGATATTCTGGACAATACGCAGAGTCCGCTGTATGTTCTCCTCCACACCTAGCACACCTTATATTGTCTGCCTCGCAATCCGTCGCGTCATGATCTCGTCCGCACTTCAGGCATTTCCGACTGCCTCTACAGTTATTCTGCCCGTGACCGTAATTTAGACACCGCAAACACAGCCGAGGACGGGGGTAGAAACGTTCGCATCGAAACCGTTGATAATATAATTTCACAAACGCCAGTGGAGTAACACTGGCCACCGACAAATAAACAGTAGTACTAGGCGCCATGACACCCTCCACCTTCCGAGTAAACCGCCGAACCTCGAGAATCGGAACTCCCTCCTCCTCAAGTAAATCGTGGATTTCCTTAGCTGATATTGTCGTATCCACTCCCCGAATAACGTAGCCTGTAGATACGCAGTCTTGGGCCAGCCGACCGTGAACCGGCGTGTCCCCCAAAGACGTAACCCCAAGGGCCGTAGCCGCGACTTCCGGATCTAACGTTTTTAGTAAAAGTAGACCATTACGCGTATAATGCACGTCCAGTATCTTCTCCGGATTAGGGAAATACCCCCGCAAAACCGCATGCAAGTCAGGTGGACGCAAACGGCGGAGGGGATGATCCCCTTTCCAGAATATGGAGTGTGTTCCTCCGTTATACTTTGCCGTATCCAACCAAGTTTTGTGACTTCTGTCACCGGAGACAAAAACCGAAGCAGCGAAGGTTGCAACTCCGTTTCCACCCCTATGTCCATAGACCCAGACCGGTCAGGCCGGGGCGAAGACGCCCCGACTCCCGAATATCCCGCCACCACTTGAAAACACTCAAACTACACTCCTACCTGATACGTCTGTCCCACGAAATCCCGTTCCAAAGACAGAAAATACCTCTGAACGACCCAAACCACTCCAAAACCAAGGACTGGGGAGGCAGATAACTCCGTACACTGTCTCACAAGCCTTCTCTTCCAATGTCAAAACTTTCACTCCTTGTCAACTCAGACTTTCAAATTTGTTTTAATCAAACATCAAGTCCTGCGGGGGGGGGGTTTGTTAAACGTTTATCTAATAAAATATAACAGATGGCGCCACTAAAATTTTTAAAGTCGCCGGGAATGTTGAGCAACTCGTTGCTGGTTTTATTTATAAGTACATTTTTTAAAGATTAAAATGTTTCAGGTAAATCTTTGTTTGACGTTATTTATAATAATGTTATACGATAAATAAAATATACTATTTTTTTTAATTTAGACACTTTTTATTCACGTAAGTGCACAGAAAAGTAAAAATTAAATTTTACTTTTTAGCGCACTTGTGAATAAAAAACGTTTTTATAAATTTTCTTTAATAATTTTTTATTTTCTACTTTTTAGTTTTATATATGTAACACCAGGGTTCGACCTTGGCCACCTGGTGTTAAATTTAGCTTAAATGATATTTAGCTAATTTTTAAATATTATTATTAAAACTGAACAAAAATTAAAATATTTTTAATGAATTTAAGCAATAGTAAAAATAGTCGATAGGCAATGTTAAATCCGTATAAAATTTTTCTCCATTTTTAAAAAGTCACGTGTTATCATATGATTCTCAAACAAAACGCACGTGAGTTATTTTAAAATGGCTGATGTTTTGACTGGAAGCTATTAGATGTTAACGAACTGATGTTACTATATCGTTTATATTATGCAAGAATGCAATCAATATGAGTTTAAGAGCTATTTGGATAGTTTCGCTCTGCCAAGATTTCGGAAAAGTTTATTATTTTAGGTAAATGTACAGTACATTCCCCTATAGGACTTTAGGAAGGGGAGAGAAGTAGGCTGGCCCAAAAAGGGGAGGATTTCCATGATTATTTGCCACATACTCCTAGTTTCTTCATGATGATTTTTATTTCAATAGTTATCTAGTTATTTCAACTTTTATAATTTCTAAATATCTCTGGGTATAGATGTGTGAGTTGCCAGAAAGGGAAAAGCAATTCTTTTGGCTGTGATCACACCTTGTGATTTCCAGCCACTCAGGCAACTGCAAGTGCAACAACTGTTCCCGATAACTAGTAAACCCCACCTAAAACTGATGCAACCACAACCGCGACTAGAAACAAAAAGTTTATTCTATTTTTGCTGATAAAAAATATTCATTCACTCAGCAAATGCCTTTGTGTCATGTTATGTGGTGATGTCTTTGAAATTATTGTCGTCATGGCAGAAAGTGAGAATACTGGTATGGTTTTAGAATTGAGATGGATTGAGCTTATTTAAGTTCACGACTGTTTGTGGGGTTTTAATTCTTCATTTTTATCAAAAAAAAAAAAGATGAAAGAGCACAGGCGTGGCATGAGATAAGCAAAACTCTTGCTGTTGATTTTGTAAGCATTTTGGATATAAAATGTTGACTAGTTTTAGTGTAGTAATGGCAGTATTTTAAATATAGCTAAAGAACTAAGTAAAAAGTACCATTATTTGCCAAAGCCATTCCCTTGCATTAAAAAATAAAAAAGATAGCAGATGAAGTGGATGTTGGTTTATTATAAGGTCACTTGTTGCCGAGTTGCAATGCCGACAATTTGATCACGACAAGACACATGCAACTCGTGCTTGTTGTAGACATGTAAAGAAAATGGTATTACTGTCTCTAACATAAAATTTTAAATTACTTAATTTTGGACTTTGTGTAGGCTTTGACAGTTTGTACAGTACAGTGAGTGATCGGTTAACAAACATAATCTGTTCCAAGACTTTGTTCGCTATCCGAATTGTTTGTTAACTGATTATCGATTTACCATAGGTTTTTATGGGAATTTGATTAATGCGTTCTGGAGACCCCAAAAAATAAAAAAGATATATATTTTCTTACTAAGTTTATTTATATGTAATAATAAAAATACATACATACACAGTCTTGAATTTTTATTAGTCATGTTTTTTCCGTTTGTGGGGTTAAAGAATCTGTCTAATGTCGATTGCTTTTCTCTCTTCAGGATTTTTCAGAAGTCATTAATAGCATTATAATTGTAGAGATCCCTAAGTCTATTAACCTCAACCTGATTTGGATGACATTCTAAGACTGTCGTTCTGACATCCTCCCACTTCTCAAAAGATCTTTAACCCCTTCAGATTTTGTATATTTAAATAAAATATTCAAAGTTATGCATTAAATTGGATTAAANCATTGTTCAGAGTTTTTCAAACAGTTGAAAGGAGAGCACAAAAAATACATAAGGATTTATTTACAAAGATTCCTAATTGTGATGAATTTAGTAAAAGTTTGTTGATTAAACTTGGATTGAACTCATCAAAAGAGGTAAAAATTAATTTTAAAATAGAAATTTAATTATATATTTGCATTTAATTTGGATTTTGTAGAATTAATTGAATAATGAAGTTTGATACAATAAAATATAAAAAATAATAAATGTTCATTGTAGTTTATAGAATGGAGAGATTCTGCATCTTCTCAAATGCAACTACCTGTTCTCAGTTTAAAAATAAATGATGGTGAATTATGGCCAGTTCTTGTAATTGAACAGGTATTTGATATTTAAGTTTTTAAAATTTCTTGCTTATTATTTTATTTGTTGATACAAAAAGTAAATATTAGAAATATATATATAAAATATTTACTTTGAGGCAAAATAATTTATATAATTGAGGATCAAATAAAATTATTTTTGTAATTTTGTAATTTTAATGAAAAATCAAAATATATGTAATTAAAAATATAATATCTTTGATATGTAAAGGGAGTTGGGGCTGAATGATACATGGGTCATGTTAGTTTTGAAACTTTCCAAAGTATCTGCACAATATTTTATAAGTTGTGTATTAAGATTGTCTGTCTGCTATTAGCAATAAGTGTTACTAATAGCAGACAATCTCATCATGAAAAGCCATGAATTATCAGCCGTTTTCTGTTGGTTCTTAACCCCTCTTCGGTTGGCATTATATCCTGTAATAACATATATATGACAATCGAAAATACCGTCACATCTCGAAATAGCATATATACAACAACCAAAATACATCTAGTTCAGTTGAGGTGTTTTTGCAGGTAGATTATATCTTATTCTTACACCAGACATCTTTTAGGCACTTTCTGTACATCGAACTTCTCCATCAACATACTATATGGCAAATATACCAACTGATGTAGTTCTCTTGTCACAATTAAATTCAAAATATTCTGATACTATGAAATAAAAAAAAAATTCTTGAAGCACACTTTTGCCAAGAAAATTGTTGATGTTTTCCATGCTCTGCCATTACACCAATAAACAACAAAATACGAATTGTAAACTTCGGGAAAAAATGATTTATAATAATACATTACTTTTTGAACCTAAAAATTTAAATTACTCTTAACACAGTTATAAAATGTTAGGAAATTATTCTAGTACTGAAATGACATTAGAAAACTTGTAAACTAAAGACAGCGACACCTAAATTAAGATTCAAAACACACATCTTGTCGAGATTCCAGAGGTGCAGCCATTGGGACCACCTAAGTAAACTTCTACCTCTTTTTCTTTGCATAAACACAGTTTATTGCAATAAGCTTTACATTTTGTGGTTTTCTGTTCACTAGAAATTTAAGCTACTTAGTTGATATATAAAAATAAAAAACCTTTATACAAATATATATATTTATATATATATTTGAAATTTCAGATAATAAAGATATATAAAAAGAGTTACAGCAGAATGATAACTTTTTTTTATAACTGCTTAGGAAACTAAATCCATTTTCAAATGTGTACACATAATCAGTTCTTTTGTATCTCCAAAATATTAAACACTCAAAGTTGCTCTACAATATCAGAAATATGTATAGATATTATATTTTTTTTCAGGAAATATGAATTTCCAAATTCTAATTTTGTTTCAAGTAAAAACTTCATATCAGATGGTCTATATAGCAAAATAATTTTTCTAATGCACTGCTCTGTCACACTTCACAGGAATAAATATGAGTCAAGATGGGACAGATAAATGTGTGTCAAAATATCACATTCTAGTCTGCTTCAATCTATTCATGATCTATTATTTGATAATTATTATTGTAACTCAAATATATAAAGTTCATCCTTTCTTAAAAAAGTATTAAATAATCAACAATATGCATACCTAATTTAAACAATCTATATGATGATGTGTGTTGTTTGGCTTAAATTTTTTATTAAAAAAGTTAAAATGTTCATAGTATTATGATATCAAAAATTTATTTAATGTGATATTTCATTTCAATCATCATTAAAATACATAGTCTTCCTTAAATCCCAAAACATGTCTCAACAAATAAAGTTCTGAAATAAAAAGTTGATGATGAAAATTGCCAAGTGTCTATGAATTCACCCAGTCATAACATTGAATCAAACAGTAAATTAAATTACCGAAAAGATCGTGATACTTTTAGATGTCATAAACGCAAGATGAACAGTTCATCATTTGAAGTTATTTATAAACATAAATTTGGGAAAATTTCTTGGAAACGAATTCTTTGTTTATTTGGCATTTAATTTGCATAGAATGCATGTTGAGTGTCACCTGTTTGGCTGTGGGCATAAGTAGTCGAACAACTGTTGACTGGTGAATTTTATATGACACATTATGATTGTTTCATCATCTAATTTTACTGGAATGAAAATTGGATGGACTTAGAAACGTCAAAATCAACACGATTGTTGTGAGCAAAATGAAAAAAACTAGGAGAAAGGTGTTTGATCTGTTTGTTCAGCATACAAATAAATTTTATTCAGGAGCAAGACATGTTTTAGTTTGGAAAGAGCCAGATATTGTAACTTCAGTCCTGAAAGTAAGTGCCAAATAAATCTGAAAATTGTAAGCAATGTGTGTTAAGAATGCAGGAAAAATTTCTATAATTGAAAAGGACAAAGTTACAATAGAATCATCCGAACCATGTTTTTTACTGAATAAATTGGAGAAAAGGAATTAGAAATATGTCAATGGTGAGTGAAAGCTTATTTCTTTAAATGCCATTGTAGTAAGTAGCTGCACTGGTTGCCATCTTGTTTGTGGACATAGTGTTCATAAACAAGATGGTGACCGGAAGTGCCACCATTGGTTCTACCTATGTAAACTTTTATCAAAAAAGACTTACTAAAACTCAAATAAAAAAATATATTTACTTTGATTCTAAAGGGAATCAAGACAGTTTTTTCTATTTGAATGTGTATTCTTTGGTAATGTGATGAATGATTTAATTAACTAAGTTTCCAGAACATACTACTACTATTTTTTGAGCATCCTATTAGAATAGAAGACACATTTTTAGCTTAAATTTAATCTTAAATCATTTTAAGTTAAAAATATTTTGAAATTAGATAAGTAAATGTAATAAGAAACATTTTTAATGTTGCATAATTGTAAAGTGAATTAAAATATAAATTTGCGTTATATTTAACTAAATAAAATTTTCTAAACATTAGATGTTTTTCAATAAACTTATCAACACATTAATATGAAATTATCCCGTATAGTTAATATTATATATATTCAATTTTACAGTTTGGTTATCTTTTTTGTTGTTTACCTTTGGTAGAAGAAAAATATGAGAATGATCATAAAATTTCACTTTTTCAAATGTAAGTGAATTTTATTTTTTATTTAATTCTATAAATTTAAATATCATTTTCATATTTAAACTTTTATCTAACTACAATCAATTTTTTTTAATAAAAAATATTTCTGTATAGAAAACTTGTACTTTAATTTTACTTTATAGTCATAAATAGTTTAGAGCAGAGATATTCATTATCAACAAGCAATTATTTATTGTGACATTGTCACAATGCTAGGCTGCAACTTTTAATTATATATTTTTAATTTATTTAATTCAAAATATATGCTCTCCACCTCAAATTAGTACTATAGTGTTTTGCCCTTGTACATCATACTTTTCCGTTAGCATTGGAGCAATGGTCATCTATCTAACTGCTTTCAGGGAAAAATTTTTGAATTGAAATAATATGACTTTCAGTTTGTATTGGAAATTTGTATATAGTTGATCAGGGCCTCCTGCCCCTAAGATTACTCTATTTGGTCTCATCGTTCATCTATCTAACTCTGTTCTCAAGATTAAGGAAAGATAGGCAGACAGATGGACAACAGTGGAAATTTATAGGTTTAAAATTGAAGTCCAATAATAAGGAAACATTTAAACAACTTTCAAGAAATATAGTATATGCAGTCAGATACAGATCACTTCAATAAAGATTCTGTGAAAAGAAATTGAAGATATAATAATGAAACTCATTTATTATTTTTGTTTTAACAGTTAAAACAAATATATATTCCAAAAAGACATTGCATACAATGTACAATCAATATTTTTTACATATTAAACTCATCCTTGCCAGTATATTAATTAATATATTTTTATTATTTTATAATTATGCCATTATTCTGAAATTTTTAAATGTTTTTTTTGCATATTGTGGTGGATGTGTAGCTTCTAACAAAAGGTTGACTTCACTGGAAAAAAAACAACAGTTGTGTTTCTGTGGTGTATGAAAGGGTGTAATGAAGTCATCTATAGTTTATTCTACTTTTTACAATAATTTTATTCTAAAACATTAAATTTATTTTATTTATTAAGATTATATTAGGTAAATTTAATAATTAGATAATTTAAAATAAATATAGAAGTCTGTGAAAGCAATAGCCTGGATAATTATGTCCCATTATATGAATGTATTTCAAGTTTATACTGTGTATATATTTGGTTCTGGAATCATTCTACACCAATACAAAGTTTAGATTGATGCATACTCATAATAATTATTTTTAAATTAATTGAAACCTTATCATTAATGTTTTATATATATACTTTATATTTATTTATTGTAAAATAATAATGCATTGTATTTTTTTTTTTTAATTTAGTCAGTCTGTAAGTGTTGGATTTTCAGTTCTGCTTGGCATTATAAGTTTTGTAGGACCAATTATCTCAAATGAAGTAAGAACATATTTATTAATAAGTAATAGTTAAGAAATTATTTATCATATTTGTTTAATAAAATTTTTATTTCAATTTATTATTTAAATTATTTATTTTTGCAATTTATAAATTTTATTTTGATTTTAATTATTTTAATATATTATTTTCCAGATATCAAATAAGTTTATTGAACTAGATAATTATTTATCTCTCAGTATGCCTTTTGGTCTAACATCTGATACAGAGCCATCAACAGTTAAAAGCATTTTACATTTACCAGAAAATGATTTAGGAACATCAAAGACAACATTGAAGGTTTTTAATATTAATTATTTTTAACAAAGTATCCATATGTCAGAGATGTTTTAATATATTTCATGATAAACTAATTTAGCAAAAATATAAAAATATATTAAAATGGTATTTATATTCAATAGCAACCAGCTTGGAAGCCTATGAATTACAAAGGAAAACCATCTGTATTCATTCATCTTACAGAATTTGTAAGATGTATACAGGTATTTAAAAATTTTTTATTTATTTGGATTAACTCTTGCTAATTATAATGTTAAAGTTTAAGTTTTCATTTAATGAAATTATATTAAAATGGATAAGCAGAGATTATTTTACATTTTCAAATAAAATTTATTTACATTTTTTCATTTTCAAATATAATTTTTGTTTTAAAGTAAATTATGTTGAAAAATTAAATAATAATTCAACACTGACTTTTTAATTTTTAACATAATCTTAAATGCTTTCATTTAACAGCAATTATTAATTTATTTATTTAAGAAGTAAATGCATGCTTTAATTAAGTTCTAATATTACTTATTGAAAAACATATTTAAAAAACAACATAAAATAAAAAGAAATTTTTTTATAAAAACAAAAAAGCTTTTTATAATGCTATTTTTATTAAAAATGTCTTCACATTTCATCCTTTTTTAAACCTCAGACACATAACAGTTTAATGGAAAAATTGGTTTTTATGTTGAAGCTCTCATAAACCTCAATACACGAAGCCCAAAAAAAAAGGAGCCTTTGGCAATGGCACTATTATAAAAATGTATTGTTGATAAAAAGCCAGGATGATAAGTATACTTAAAAAAATTGTTAAAAAATGATTCCTGTTGATTTATATTAATTTTGTATGATATTAAAAATTGCATGTAAGGAAATTATTGATACATAGATAGAGGTGGTTGTCAAATATTTTTGCATTTTTTTTTCTTAAATACTAATATATAGTAACATATTCAAGAATCTACATTTTATTGACTTTAAAACATTTTCAAAGTGCCTTCAGCATATTTATACAATAATATTGCTAAAAAAATAGAACTGAAAATGTCTCAGTAATGTTTTTAAATTAAATTTAAGACAAAAACCATAAGGTTTTTGGGCTATATTTATACTATTTATTAAAAACAGCATAAATATATTATTTTAAAATCCAAAACTAATATTAAAAATATATATAGATGTGGCTAAAATTTCAAATGATAAGTTAAAAATATAAAATTAAAAAGTTGATATAAATGTAACTTAAAATATTCAGCAGTTTTTCATTTAGATTTGTTATTGGAACATGGCTTTGACTTGTTTTGAAGTTAATAAATTTAGGTTTTTAAATAGCTTTTTTTAAATAAACTTACTTTTTTTAATAGGAAAAGTTATATTCTAAAATTAATAGTGTTATTCAAATAATAGCTGTAGTTGCTATTTTAAACTGCATATTTTGTCTAGTTATTATCATCTTTGTACGTACTCACTTAACATTCATTATTAATAAAATATTTAAATATTTATTCGTGAAAGTTTGATTTTTCAAGCAAATTATAGTTGAAATAGCAACTAGTATCTTTCTTTGTAATGAATATTACATTCTATATACTACAGTAGAGCCTCAATTATCCGACCCAACTGGGGACTGGGGTTGGTCGGATAACCGAAAAGTATGAAAAAATCCATTATTAGTGTAATATATTATTATATCCCATGTAATTAGTATATTAGTATATCGCTATTAACCTACTTCGCGTTGAATTTTCATCGATGTTAAGCCTAACAAAAATTTTTTAAAATAATAATCGTCGCTATTGTATCGTTAAAAATTAGAAAATTAAGCCTCGTTTAAATACTGGCTCCCTTTCATGGTTTAATGAGTGTTGCCAGCTAAAACACGTAAAAATAATATTAAAGTAGCCGAGACATAGCCAAATATTGTAGCGCCACATGACTAGCGGACATTTGAAATCTGCCGACTAGGATGGTCGGTTAACCGAGGTGGCAGTTAATCGGGGGTCAGATAATCGAGGCTCTACTGTAATTATAAGAAAATAATTAAAAAATGCATTTATTGTATATTTTTACCATTTTACATATTTCATTTTCTATTAAAGTTTCTTTGTTAAAAAAAAAATATATATATAGTACCTGTCTACTATAGTCTACATTCTTTATTAATTTTACATTGTTTCTCCAAATTTTCAGAAATCTTCAAGTTGTAGATGCAGCTACTATTTTATGGCAGTTATTATTCAAATAAAACCAGTAATCAATTTTTATTTTCTGTTAACTTTACTTTCTTAAATTTAAAAATTAAACTTCTTCTAACTAATAAGAAAAATGTAAAGACACAGTCTATTAAAAAGTTAGATCAGATTGCCAGCTTTTATGTAAACTGACTAATATCTAACTGGTTTAGGCTATTCTAATTTGATATATTATTAAAATATATTTGATAAAATGACCAGAACAGTAAAGTGAGTGAGGTATGTAGAAAGGATGAGATGAAGACACATGAAAACACTTTTAATGTATTGTCTGTTTTGAGAATTTTTTATAGATTTTCTAAGTTTGTACCTACTATCTTGGCCATTTTACAAAATGTATTTTTTAACTGTGCTGTTGCTATAGGAAAGATTTTAACGTTTTACTTTTTAAAGTAGATGAGAAGCCTCTGAAGAAAGATCAACTCTTAATAATGCATTGTCTCTTTTGAAAACTTTTTAATAAATTTTCTAAATTTATTTTATCAAAGTATTGAGACTATTTAAATTAAGACAGTAATAAGGTTATATAAATATTTATTTGATATTGTTTTTTGGTGTTTTCTAAGAATAATTCATAGAAGAATTAAATTTTAAAAAATGTATAACAACATTTACAATTACTAATACAGTGGAACCTTGTTTAATGAGCATTGCACATAATGAGTGTTTCGCATAATGAGCAAAACAAATTGTAAAAAGTTGCCTTGCTTAATGAGCGATGTCTCACATAACGAGTGACGAGGAGAGGGAAAATCCCAAATTGGTCACATGCTCCATCAGTATGTGTTTATCACTCGTTTCACTAGCATCTTAGTGTTGCTTGTGATCACATTTTTCCAAACTTGTGTTCACACATATTACTTTTAAACATCAACAACCATAATCAATTATATAATAAACATGCCAAACGATATGCCAAATTCTTGGGCTATGTAAAGGCTATAATTAAATATTAGAAATTAATTAATTTGACTAGAGGTAGGCAGTTACGCTGCCATCTCATGTTAAATTTAATGACCAATTCCATATTAAATTTTAGAAATGTCTGAATTAAAAATTAACTACAGTAGACCCCTATAGCATGGTAGATATGTTCCGTGTTATGTGAATTCCGTGTTGTACGAGTCACTTAGATTTTACAAATACGTGAGCTGTTCACAGCTGGCATTTGTGTAGTTTAGGGTTATGGCTATTTGAAAGAATAGCCATACCCCCTAAAATACACAAAATTAAAATCTTCCATAAAATTAATCGATTCTAGGCTAATTTGTCTCAAACATTTCCAAAACACATATAATTCTTTTGGAATAATCCTTATAAACTATGCTACAAACAAAAAATTGTAGGAATACGTAATGAGTGCGCACCATTCGAAGACGCCATTGCTTAAGCTTGTTTTCATTGTGGAGTGGCTCATCAGATGGCAGTCATGTGTTTCCTGATAAGTTATTCTTTCTGTGAAAAATTTGATGAACTTTGGAGACATCATTAATAGAAATATAATTTTTATGAATGATAAATGTTTTTAGTAGGTCCGCTGCTCATTTAAACTCGATGGTTTATGCAAAATCCACTATTGGTCCAGATTCAACCAATCCTGTTGAGATACGAGTCAGGCGTGACAATCTGTCTCGTTCTTTTACCATGTTATACGAGCCTCTTTTAGCATGTTATATGAACACAATCACAATTTTTCCACCATGTTATATGAATCTGTCTTATATGAACCTGTGTTATAGGGGATCTACTGTATTTGTAATTATTAAATTTAACATGAGATGGCAGCATAACTGCCTACCTCTAGTCAAATTAATTAATTTCTATTATTTAATTAAAGNTTTTTTTTTTTTTTTTGTTTTCTGCAAATTGAATTCTTATTCCAGGTTTGTTCATTCTGCGCTAGAAGAAAAGATGATGATGATTCACACTCCTTAACAATGCACATTGTACAATTTTCTTTAAATTAATGTTATATATAAAATATTTGAGTATTTTTTTTTGGCCTGGAACACATTATCGTATTTTACATTAATTTCTATGGGAAAAGTTGTTTTGCTTAATGAGTGTTTTGCATTACGAGTATGATTCTGGAACAAATTATGTTTGTTAAGCGAGGTTCCACTGTATATACCAATTTGAAGTTTGAATTAAACATTTTTATATTTCAAAAATGTATTTTAGATTTTTCTTTTTGAATAATCGTTATACATAAAATATTTGGTTTTTTTTTTTTTTTGGCCTGGAACACATTATCGTATTTTACATTAATTTCTATGGGAAAAATTGTTTTGCTTAATGAGTACTTTGCATTACGAGTATGATTCTGGAACAAATTATGTTCGTTAAGCGAGGTTCCACTGTATATACTAATTTGAAGTTTGAATTAAACATTTTTGTATTTCAAAAATGTATTTTAGATTTTTCTTTTTGAATTTAATATTTCTGAGATTTTTAAAAATATTTAATAAAACTTTTTATTTGTAGTGTGATAAGCCAGGAGTACAAACACTATTAAATATTTATGGTAATATAACAATGAAAGTAGAAATGGAGGGTACTCAAGTTGATATGTCTTTGACTTTATCTAATCAGTCTTCAGAAAATTTGTGTGTGGATTCTTTAGTTCTTCATCCTTGTGCTCAGTTATCTACTTCTTTAATGATAGGAAGAGAAAAAGGTAATAACTTTGCTGAAGATAATTTATTACCTTATAAAAGAAAAGGGTGACTTTCTATAGAAAACTTAATAATTTTTTATAAAGAGTAACACTATAACTAATTATTAGTTAGTATAACATTTAATTAAATTTTTAAAATAAAATATTGGTATGGTTGCTATGAAATTTTACATTAAAATTAGTTTTTTTTATATCCATTTAGCCGTTTGGAAACATTCTTAATATTTAGAGCACTAGAAATTTCTATTTAATTTATATTGCTATTAATACAAATCACTCCACAAAACTTAACTGTACAGGTTATACTAAAAGAATCAGTTAGACTATAAGACTTTCTAGAAATGATTTTCTGTTTGTCTGATTTTAAACATACATAAATTCTTTGCAGGCTCATTTCCATTTTTAAATTTTAATTCTTTAAGGCATATATAAGTTATTAATTTTATATATGAGTGATTAATAAAAAGAAAATATATTTATTTTGATATAATACAAAACAGTTTTATTAAAGTCTTGATTGTGATCAGATGTTTTAAATCATTTTTCATGTTTTTTTGGTCCTTATGTCCTGTGAGCAAATAACCATAGTGGATTCAGCCACACCACAAGAGAATTGTCAAATTGTGAGGGCCTGACAAATCCAGGACAAATTACCTATGAAAAATTCCTGATGAACCGCCTTGGCTATCCATTTTATATGTTAATAACACTAATATACTATACAGTATGGCTTCAATTATGAAGATATTTCTGTTTTATGTATTTTTTAATGCTAGAAAATAGAAGTATTTTTAACTTTAGCACATCTTTATTTCTGAACTACTTTATATTTGGAAGCAGTTGAGAGCTTCAATGTAAAAGATGATCACATAATTTTTTTGTTGTTATTTCTAATCATATCATGGATGTTTGAAAAATTATGTTTTATTATTTGCCTTCAATTTAATTTTTGGTTATAACATTGATTTTGAGATTATTTATATATTATCCAATAAAATTCTGTATAATAATTGTCTTTATATTTAGAAAATTTTTCCTAAGATATTTAATTATGTGTGGCAAAATCAACTGAAATACTCTTTTTCATTCAGAAAGTATTTTAAAAATTATTATTTATCATTAGATACATTACATAAAATTTGGATAATTACAACAAGTTAATAAGCTAATAAATAATTTAAATAATGCTACCTTTTTAAAATGAATATCCATGATGACATGCAAGATCAGTAAAAAAGTCACTGATTGACTATATATATACAGAAATCAGACTTGCCAATTATTGGGGGTTGATTTCTTTGCCCCAAACACCTAAAGTAATTCCAAATATCTTGTTCGAAAAAAAATTGTTTTCTTAGGTAGTGTGCAAAATTTCAAGATTTTTTATAAAGCAGTTGCCGAAATATAAGCAATTGAAAAGTGCAAAAATTGCCAAATAAGCTGTATTTTCTTCTTCTCCTTCTTCTCCAGACACTCTGGAGAAAAACTACTAAGTTTAGAAAGCTCAATTTTTAAACTTAAGCCTTTCTTGTTATCAGTGAGGTGCTGGTGAAACTTCCAAGTCAATAGATCAAAGTTCACAGGGATTTCCCATAGAGCTAATTCAGTTTTGCAACTTAATTCTATGCTTGTAAAGATAAAATTGCATGGAAACAATTGAATTTTATTCAAAATGTTACTCAGAATCACAAAAGCTTGAATTTATGTCAATTGAAACTTTTTGTAACAATGTTTCTAAATGGTATATCAGATGCGTTGGTCGGTGGTGTGTTTGATTGGCAACGCATTGGTCGGTGACATGTTCAGTTTGCCAATTGTAATAAATATTGAAAGCATTTGGTTGGCAGTGCATTTGGTCAGTGGTGCATTGGTTGGTGACTTGTTCATTTGGCAGTCACCAAATGCTGATTGATCTTGACATAATAATACAATTATAAAACAAAAACAATTGATTTCCAAACAAAAACATCTGAGATGTAAAAATATTATGCCAAATAAAAATGTATGACAATTTAGATGGTCAAAATTTTTCTGAAGAGTTTTTCTGTGGTAAAGATAAGCTTAGCTCTTGGAGGAGAAATGTAGAAAACAATAATATGGTTAAAAATCTTGTGGCTACTGCTTCCAAGCACCAAGCTTATTTTTATCAAAGAAAAACTGCTAAGAAAAATTTTGACTGTCATCTAAATTGTCATAAATTTTTACTTTGCATAATTTTTTTTACATCTCAGATGTTTTTGTTTGGATTAGAATTTTATTGAATATACCTTTTTTGTTACTAAAATATTAAATTCATTTATCAATACATTGAAGGAACAATAATCATATATTAAAAATATAAAAGAATGTGTTATTGCTTTTAATTTAGATTTAATGAAATAAAGTATTTCATTTGAATTATTTCATTTCATTGAAATTTGTCTAAATATACTTTTGTTACAAAAAGTGAGAAGATTATTAGGAATGTCTGTAGAAAAATACAGAATAGGTTTTGTTGGTATGTTTCAAAATTTAAATTTGAAAATTATACAGGAAAAGTATTGAATCAATACCAAATCAAAAACACAGCTAAATTCATCAGAATTGTTAGAAAAAGTTAATATCAGAAAAGACAAGTTTTATAAATATATGTAATGCAAATTCATTGTAATTAGAATGATTCATTTCTTATTGGCAGCTTGTAACATTAGAATAATATATTTTATTATAAATTATAATATTTTATGCAGTATACTATTGATATCAATTTAAATTCGTTTTTGAATTCATTAAAATTGTGTTCAATAATATACTATTTTGATGTTTATTGTATTTCAAGAAAGTCTGTTATGATCAGTGATTTCTCTAAATTTTTCTTATCTTATTAGAATATAAATCTTCCATCAAATGCAATCATAAGTAATTAGTTTTAGTTTTATTTTTATTTTGCATTTACAAGAAAATAAAATAAGTATTTATTTTTTAAAGTATACAAGATATAAAAGTAATGCTAACTTGTTTCTAATTTATATTTTTCTTTAGCTGGAAATTCTCCATCAATAAAAAAGTTTCGCATTAGTCCACCATTACATAAATTTATATTATGTTATTATACCACTTCTAATAATAAAGAAGTTCCTATTTTAGGAGTCTTTAAATTGAAAGTAAGTATTATCTTAATTTCCCATATGTTAAATATATATATTTTAATTGATTGATTGATTAATAAATTTTTTAATTTAGGGAGGAAAAACTGTAGATATATTATTGCAATTAAAATTGAATGAATCATTAAAAACAATAAAGAATCAGTTTGATTTCTGTGAAGCAAGGATTCCTTTTTTAAACAGGTTATTAAGTTTCTTTATTACAGTAGAGCATCGATTATCTGATCCCTGATTAACCGTCACATTGGTTAACCGACCGTTCTAGTCGGCAAATTTCAAATGTCTGCTAGTGATGTGGCACTACAATATTTGGCTATGTCTTGGCTACTTTAATATTATTTTTGTTAAATTTTTGCGTGTTTTAGCTGGCAACACTGGCTCGACCATTGAAGGGAGGCCAATACTGTATTTAAATGAGACTTAATTTTTTAATTATGAGTGGTTGTTTGTTTTGTGAGCAATAAAATAATTTAAAAATAATTTTTAACGATACAATAGCGACGATTATTATTTTAAAAAAATTTTTTAGGCTTAACATAGATGAAAATTCAACGCAAAGTTGGTTAATAGCGATATACTAATATACTAATTACATGGGATATACTAATATACTATACTAATAATGTATTTTTTTCATTCTTTTCGGTTATCCGATTTTTTCAGTTATCCGACCAACCTGAGTCCCCAATTGAGTCGGATAATCGATGCTCTACTGTATTAAACTTTTCATATAAAAATTTAGTTTTGTAACACATTACTCAATACATTTTAAATATATAATTGTTGATAATTAGTAATTAATATGAAATTACAAAATATGATTAAAATATTGGTATATATTAGAACATTTTTATCAAGTAAGATTAAATAGAACAGTGCAAGATCTTTCATAAATATATACTTATATCATTATTTACTTTAATGATTAAAGTGTTTCTGTATTATTATTATTATTATTATTATTTTTTTTTTTTTTAAATATTTTCAGAGTCTTTGTTGTATCAGATTTAAACTATTTAAATCTGATAAAACAAAGTTTAAAAATATTAAATTTCTAACCTTCATTTCTTGTTTGATTTTCTAGAATAACCAAAAATCATATAGCCATACACAAGCAGTCATATTACTTAGTGTATTAAGTTTCCCATATTCCAATGCCTTGATCACTTTTGATTTTATTCAGCTTAATTTACATATTTAAAAAAATTTTTTAGAATTAAATTTCAATTTTGTAAATTTTCAAAAGAAAAGGTAAAAAAATCAAATTTCTTAGAATGATAAGAAATTTTGCTGCTTTTTCAATAGATAAATTTCTGTAATTTTCATTTTCCTTATTCAGAAATCCAGAATTCTAACGTTTCATTTAGAAGTTCTTGGAACTTCTAAATGAAACGTTAGGAAAATTATGATTAATTAAAACTTAAAACTAATTTATGATTAAATTTTCACTTCAACATATACGCAGACTCATTAAATATTATAACACATACATCTTATACTGCTGTGAACTTACTTTACTGCTTTAAATAAACATTTTCAATCTGATGATGGCCTGTTGATCAGGTTGAAAACATTTGATTAAAGCAGTAAAGTAGATTCACAGCAGTATAAGGTGTATGTGTTACAAGAATTAATTTTCTATTTAGTTTATTAATTTTATGTGAATGAAAATATTAATTCAATATTTTATCATCTGATTATGTAAGTAGTTTACATAATCAGATGAACTCTGTATAAACATAAGATATTGATTGATTTTTAACAATTATTCACTACTACAGTAGGATATAAAATATGTATGCGAATTCATAATATTTATTGTATTAATAAAAATATTAAATACATTTGAATAGTAAAAACAAATTGTTTATTCTTCTCTCAAACTTTTATCCCATATTTATAAAAAAAAACTGTATTATAGAAAATATATTAAGTTACATGCTTTTAAAACAGATGATTTTTCTATATTTATTAAATCATTTCTGTATTCATCTTTAAATCATTATGCAAGAAAAAAAAAATTTTAAATCAAATTTTAAATTATTACTAATAATCTAACATTTTAGATTATTAGTGACTTTCTCTACCAAAATACAAAAATTAAATTTAAAAAACACTTCTGCATTTTTTATTAACACATCTATTATGAAAAAGATATGTCATTCAATAAAAAAAAAATCAAACGTGCAAATTCATGAGATGTTATTAAAATTCTAGAGCAAATTTTGCACAGCTCTAGCCTAACTTAAAAATAATAGATATATTTGATGTCAAAATAATCAAATTGTATATGAAATCTAGAATAAACTCTAAATTTCATACACAGTTTGATTGTCTTGACATCAAACATAGCTATTATTTTTCAGTAGGGCTTTAAAAGTATGAATGAGTAAATTTGCTACATAGTTGGTTAATATATGATGACTAATTCTGCAATGAGAGCAATTTTAATTGGACTAAAGACAAAAATTTCTCTTTTTCAAAATGCTATGTAACAAAATTTTTTCTAGAAGCAAAGAAGTACACTTTTGTTATAAAATTAAATCTAAATTAATATATTTGGAAATGCTGTTTTTCTTATTTTTTCTTATTGCTTCTGGTTGGTTGCTGTCTATGAGAGCAATATAACAAAAAGTTAACATTCACTAGTCAATTGCTTATTTGCATCTTCATACTACAGTTTAAAACTCATATTAAAGAGACAATCTATGTAGATCATCTATCCATTTTAAAGACTATGTACTGTTTAAAAGTGAAATTGACAACTCTTGATTACACTTCCACTAAAGATTATTTGTTTCATGAATGGTATGTTTGTATCATCATTAATATATTTTTTAAATTAATGATTAGGTCAATAATTTCAGTCATCATCATCAATTTTTTGATGTAGTGTACAATGCTGTATTTGTAAATATTGTTTGTTAAATAATAATTCAATTTTTATATTATCATTGAGAATTTTTTTATCTTGAAAACTTTGCAAAACATTCGAACAAGCTGAATACTTTGGAATATAGGAAACCTTCATTAGTTTGAAATTCAAGGGATGAAATAATCATGACTTTGAATTATGAAGTTCAAATTTTCCAAGTATAATTTACAATATGCCAAATGCCACATAACTGATGTAATTTATTAAGAAAACAGAATATGGTTACATATACAGAATGCTATATAATATAAATGTGAAGGTAAATGGCACATGTTCAGTAAGTATTCAAAATAATTATTTAAAACAATGGAGTTAGATTATATATCCAATTCTTACTTAATTGTATTGTAGAGAAATACACGAAAAATCAATTTATCTTTCTGTTATGACTTACGGAGGGTAGATAACTTCAAAATTCTAAAACATTATATCAATAATGAAATAAAAATTAAAGTTAAAAATGGTAAAAGCAAATCCAATTGCAGAGAAAACACTTTTATTACATTGTTAAATTCCCTAAATGAATTTCCCCCCCCCCCAAAAAAATAGGCCTCCTCAGTAGGGTGATCAGCTTACAGTTCAAAACTCTGACAATATTCCATTATAAATTTCCATATATATATCTGACTAAGTATCTCATAGATCGCCAGATAGGTTTTATAAAAACTGAAGCAGAAGTCCTCAAAATGTAGTCCAAATTATTTTTAAAATGGCCTAAAAAGTAGTAATAGTCTAGAGTCCTACAAATATCTCAGTTTACTATTCATAGCCCAATCTTACAATCCTGAAAACTAGCCATACTTTATGAGATAAGAGAAAAAAGTGTAGTCCATGGTAAGGTGACACCTGAAAATGTGTTACTGTAGAAGCAAAGCCACATTGACCACATTGGAATTGCTCTTGATCTATTGTTCTCATATAGCATGGAGGCACTTTGATCTAAATCAGTGTTTCCCAATGTGGGACAATTGGATTGTTAAGGGGAGCAATTCAAAAATGGACTCGTCCAGAGTTTAAGTTAACCGTATAGCCACTGTATATGTTAGGGGGCATAATAATTTTAGAAAGGCTTAGGTGGGGCATAGCACAAGAAGGTTAGGAAACACTGATCTAAATGAACGTACACATATGACAATTTGGACAGAATTTTCACTTCAAATTTTGAAATAGCCATATTTTTAACTAACTGAATTCCTTAACATGTAAATCACTATATCCCTAGCTGGGACAAAAGTACAGTGATGTACTAATGACATTTCAAACTATCCAACTTCTAATTAACAAGGATTTCCTGTATTAAGAAAAATTTAAGAATGATGGATATTTGTGATTTTAGTTAACAAAATTTTTAAAAACATTTTTCTTCTATTTTAATTCTTTTTTAATTCTTTGTTTAAATTACTCATATGAAAAATATACATACATTTTAATGATTCTCTTTTTCTGAAAGTGAAACTATAAGAATTTATATAAATTAGGTTTTAGTTCTTATTGATATTTGTGTAATTTTATCATCTATACTCTGAATAAAACAGTTTTTAGTTCTTAATTGTAATTTTTATTTTAAATAATATATTTTTTCATTAAAAATTGTTTTTTTTAGAGAGTCCATTAAAAATGCAGATTTTAATGCAAATTGTGGACAAGTTCAAATTTCAGAAGATAGACACACCATTATTTGGAGTATTGGTAAGAGTGTATTATTATTTACATAAAATACAAATTAAATGCTTATTTATTTTAGCTTCTGTTCTTAAATTACAATAATTACTGAACTTCAGATGTTATTGGATACTTCTGTATGCTATGAACTTCTGTAAATATATTTTTAAGATTCATAAAGATGAATGAATTCATTCATCCAGTTTTTTTTTTATTTGAATATAATTGAAGAATAGAATTTATGTTAAATCTATAACTTGTAAGATAGAAAATTTTACTGAAATGTCATTATAATTATATTAAAGACTGAGCACTATAAAATCTGATATATAATTATCTTTAAATAGATTCTGTAGTTTTTTAAATGATAATCATAAATTATGCTTTTATGTAGATCAACTTGATTAGGAAAAGATTGGATTGGTAGTAGTTACAGCATGGTAATTACATGTCTAAATTTTTTAAATCTGAATATTTCAAAAGTATTTAAAATTAAAAAATGTCTTACTCTTGATTACCAATTTGTTAATTGTTAATTATTGCAATTTTAATATACAATAAGATGGATTCTTATAGAGTTTCTTTTTTGCATTTTGATGCTTAAAGATATTTTGCATAATTATATTAATAATATCTTCAAAAGTACAGTATATTATAAAGCTAACAATCTGATTTTAAGAATGGACTTTTTTAATAAATCAACATTTTATAAATTAATATTGTCTCTTTTATTACTTTTTTAAGTAATAAAAGAGACAATATTAATTTATAAAATTTTAAACTTTTTAGTTTAAAATTTAACAGCTTTGTTATAAGCATAAAAATATTGTATGAGACAAGACATCAAAAAATTTATTTATTTTAAAACTTTTTTTCTGTTTTGAGAATGAAAATATGAATAAAACATGTATTTTATTTTAAAAATTTTAATTATTTAAAATCAATAAATTATAGAAATATTTTTCAATAATTGTATCTAAATTTGCTTGCAGAAGTAATAATAATATATCAAACAAACAACTGGATTCCTTTATCAAGCCGTTAGTAATTATTTAGCCTTAACAGGCTAAACAATTAATAATACTTACTAACTAATTTGGCAAGAGGTGGGCAGTTTGGCTGCCATCTCTTGTTAAACTTAATAATTATAAATAAATGAATTTAATTAAACTTTATTTAACTGTAGAAATATTCAGGAAAAAAGATTGGTACAGAACAAGACTTGAACATACAACTCCTGTTTACCTGCACACATATTGCCAGTTATATGGATGCAAGTTAGGATAGCATAACTTGTAATCTTCACTTTTAGACTAATTAATTAATTAATATAGACATGTAGCTAACCATGTTGGTTGGCTACATGTCTATATTAATTAATTAATTAGTCTGAAAGTGAAGATTGAATGGAGATCCAGACAGTATAACTGGTAGTGCTTCTGTATGATAGGCATGAGTTGCAGGTTGAAATCCTGCTCCTGGCCAATATTTTTTCCAGAATATTCTAAAATTAAATTAATTAACAATAGATTAGGTTGTCAATCCCTTGCCAAATTACTTAGAAATTGTTTAGCTTTAATAGCCTGATAAAGAAATCCTGCTGTTCATTTGATATTTGAAGTAATTATTGAGTTGATTGTATTTTTTAAATATTTATTTTACTGTTAAAAAATTTATTTGTTTTTATCGTCACGACTGGGTGCATAAATAGACACAGGGCATTTCTACATCATCTTTATTCGGAATGCCCTATAAGCTGATACGTGTTTTGGGCATAAGCCTCTCATCTGTCGACATGACTTCCGGGATTTCTTGCAGGTGGTGTTGACACGTATACATTCTGTTTAAAATTACTTATTTACAGTTAAAATTGTTTTACTGTTAAAATACCATTATAGTTTAAAATATATTTACAATTAAAAGTACTATTACGGTTAAGGACTCTTGACTTGACGACCGTGTTAAAAAGGACGTCTAGTCATGTATCGGCCTATAGTATACTCCGAATAAAGATGATGTAGAAATGTTATGACCTAGTTATGACGATAAAAACAGATAAAAGAAGACACGGTGTCAGAATACACAAATTTATATTATTAAGAATTTTTTAGAAATTTCTGTGTATTTGCATTTAACAATGATACAGATGGGCAGATGTAGGTTTTTCAGGGCTTATTGAAGTACAATAGTCCCATTTTTTGTTAGATTAAGAATTTTTAAATTTGGGTTTAAAATTTATTTAACATAACATCAAAATCGGTGTTGAATAACAAACTTTATATTGATAAATGCTCATTATTAACGAAAAAGTATTAAAAATTTATGATGATAATTCAATTTTTGTGGGCCCTTGACACTTGGGGGGGCCAGGACTTAAGCCCTATTTAGATCTGCCCCTGAATACAGAACAGTTTGTCCTAAACAAATATTTCATCCATGATATTGTAAGAAGATCCCTTATTATTAATTTCAGATAATGTTAAAATATTTCTTATTTTTCTTGTTGTATGACACATCATCCTACCATTTGTAAAATACAGAGTATTTATTGATATAATAAATGAAATATGTATCTACCTTCTGAAGATCTCAAAATAAACTTTTTCACTTTAACTAAGATTCCATTTTAGTTATTACATAGATCTAATTTGTAATTAGATTGAAAGTACTAGTCAAGTAAAATAGTTTTCTGCTGGTTTAAAAAAATTGTTATTTTTACTATAATATTATATCTTTCAACATTGAATGATATTAAAATGAATGAAAATAATAATAGAAAAGTTATAATTCAACTGATTTATTTGCTTGATTAATGAATAGTTATACAGTAACAAATTTTCTTATCAGATAAAACCAAATTTTAACCTTTAGTCTGCCTTTTTTGATTTTTCATATCAGGTGACTACAATTTATTGATTAGCTTAATATATTTAATAAAACACAAACCATAACAAATATGGGGAAAAATTTTTCAGCAAAAGTGATATCTCAAAAAGCATTTTATCAAAGACATAGGCACCTAAAAAATTTAGTAAACTTTGAAGAAGTTGATTTCTTGTCATGCTACATGAAGATAAACTATAGATTGGATGTTATACAAGTGTTTCTCATTACTTGTACAATGTCCAATCTTGGGTTGTCTTCAAAATTGTAGCCACTGCCTCCATGATAATAGCTACAGTTTTCAGCTTTCTTTTCTATAGACTCCTAGCAGTATCCTGACAAAAAATCCAATCATTTGTAGAATAGTGAGTTCTTGGAATATGTCCATTATGGTTTCTCCATTGACCAGGAAATTTGTCTAAGAAACTTTGAGTTGCTGTATTTAATGCAAAAAGTATTTCACAATACACATTCTGGCTAATTTCTATTAAGCATCTTAATCTTAGTAAAAAAAACTGTAGATACCCTATACTTTTAATGATTTTACTCTTCTCATTTTTCACTTAGTTGACTAACGGTATCTTACTTTCTGGTAAATCACCACCCGATATTGTTTGTTTCTTATATGATTTGAACTTAAGGACATGGAATTTTTTATCCAATATTGTTTTCATGAGTATCTGCAAAGTAGCATTTTTTCAATATAAAATTACTTAAACAGTAAATATTACTGTGCAGAGTTTCATGTTTAGTCAAACCAGAAATTGAATCAAGAATTCTTGACATCTTAATAAGTTATTAAAGTTTAGTTTTAGAGGCGAAAACAAGTAGGCTTCGTTTTCTTTTTTAATGGTTCTTGAACACTGACATTTATTTATACACAATTTGAAACACTATTTAATACAAGATATTATTAACTGCAGCTTCAATTGCTTATGTCTCTGTATTCTGTATAGTCATACCGAATGTATTATTCAAGCTATTCCATATTCTGGAGTCACAGTTGTGGCTGCACAAGGTACCTTATAATCCTCATGTTAAGTCATGTTCTTAACGTATCACCAAGAAATAAAAATCTATGAAACTTTCTTTATGAAATAAATTACAGATTCTAATTTTACTATGTATAATTTGTTTTAAAGTTTTCAGGTTATTGTTGATCGCAGACACATCACAATTTTAATAATAATAATTTTTATTCCTTTCAGCTTATGAATTACAAAGTTGTGAATATAAAATATGGAATTATTGTGGTGAGATTCCTTTTTATTCAACATTGCAGAGTTGATTTTTTTACAATAAATTATTATTTTAAAAATGTAAGAGAATGACAAAACTTTTATATTCTATTATGAATATATAAATTAAATTTACATGAAACTAAAATAATTGTAATAAAAATTGTCTTCATATAAAATGTTTTCACCAACTGTCAATAATAATTTTATATTAGGATAAATTAATAAAAATAAGTTTATTATATTGAGCTAACAAAATTATATACATTATTTAACTACGTTTTAAATCTATTATAATTTTTATATTTTATCTCGTTTTTATAAGATCTGAGAAAACAACCATTTTGAATTTTACAAAGTTAATTTCTAAGTTGTAGGAAAGAATATCTTTATTAGAAATACATGAATTATCAGAAGAAAATGATCTTTTATTATTATTATTAACATGAAGTTATTACTGAGTTATTTTAAAAGATGATTTTTTTTTTGACTTAGGATACAATATTTTAATTAATTTCACCTTTAGCTGTACACTGATTTAGTTATGATACAGATACGACAGTTTTAAAGTAATCTAATTTCAGGATAGATCTATTTGATACGTTTAAGACATCAATTAAAAGTTATAAAGATATTTAATAGCGTTTCTAAAGTTGTAGCGCGTCAATGAAACGTTTGTTTCGTTCAATAAACCGTTCTCTATTTATGGAAGTTTAGAAATACCCGTAACGGGAGTACGTTCAGAGGTCATCAGGGTCCATCTCTGACCTCTCGACTCGGATATTTAAAAATAATCCGAAGTAAACGACGTTTTACGGGACCACTCCAGTACCATTAAGGCTTCAAAGTGCCGCAATCCACATCTGCAAAGTGGGGGTCATCACACGCTTTCCTATGCCAACTTACAGTTTGTCATCTTCAAAAACGGAATCACCTTCGAGTCCCGACTGGGAAACTACCATGGAAATCATGGTACGTGTACCACAATTGTCCATTTGTTGAGCCGGACAGTTTGTACCACTGACGCTGAGAGTTCGAGGACGTCTACACAGAAGTACAGTCTTGTAAGCTTGACGGTACTGTTTGTTGGTCACACCATAGATTATAGGATTAATGCACGCACTCAGGTATATCAGGATATATCCTATGATGTGTAATTCGGGATAACGAACGTTCTTGTCGGCCACCTGTAAAAATATGTTGGATTTTTCAGCCATTAACATAGAAAAATTCATGCTAGTTACCACGCTTCTTAGAAGCAATGCATTCTCAATCGAATTAATTACATTATTGTGAGGAAAATTAATAAAAAGACGTAATTAAAAATCTCTTAACGCTAATTTCTAGAAACAATTAATCAAATTTGGCATCCGTACGAAGGTCACCGACAATGCGGTGACCTTTTCTTCGTTGGGATTATTATTATTAATTAATCTCTCGGGATGTAAACCTATTTAATGTACACGGTTCACATTAATGAAAAGATTGGCAATTAGTCACGAGTTCATTTAATAATTACATCAATTGAGCAACTTCTAATGGCTCTGTCGGATCGCGAAAATTAATGATGCTGTCTGTAGATAACATAGATGATAAATTTTCGAGGAACTACTCCATAACACGTGTTAAATCAGTTAAAAACAATTTTGGAAAATATGTACAGCTACATCAATTACTGGACGCCTAGATTAAAATAGATAAACAATAATTTAGCATTAAACTCATGGGCTGTTGCATAAAAATTAAAGTTAAACAACTTTAGGCAATCGAAAAATACTCGCTACAAGCGCTTTATGCAACAAAGATCTTGTTATATTTACTAGTACTGTACTGTATTAGGCCTACAGTACTAGTAACTAACACAACACCAGAACCTTGTAACAACAATACGTAATACTAAAATATAATACAGCTTGTGTATCACTAAGTTAATAAAATAAGTTTTAATTACTGTGTAGCCTAGTTTAGTATTAATAATTAGTAAAACTTGCTTTATTAACCTGTAACTAACAAGTATGTCGAGTTCTGTACCTCTCGCATTCATTAATTGGGTGTATTATGCAAGTTAGAGGACCGTACACGCCTTGTACTATCTGAATTATGATAGACCATTATAAAAATACTTCTGGCCTATATTTTACCATCTTCCCTGAATTTTGTATAAGAATAAAACTTATTCATCTAAATTATTAATTGTACGAAGCGATACAATGAAGTACAGTTTAATATTAATTAAGCGAATGTTTTTATTACAATTTCGTGAATGCCACCGTTTATATTCAGCTTAGAAGACACTGTATCTGACGTTCGAAGTACTTAATTATACTTTATTATCCTGTCAAAATTGTTTGTTCGAAAGCTAAATAGACTTATTATTAACTGTAATGAATGACAAATTCATCTTTAATAAAATTTAAAAAAAATCAACTAAATAATAATCACTAGGATCATCATCGGTATTTATTTTCACCAGAAATGCGGTGCCACTCCTTTATAAAACTTCTATAAGCGGATAGACGTATACACAGGACTTATTGTTCATCTAACAGTATAAACAGTAATAAATATCAATTAAATTGCCGGTAAAAAAAAAAATATATATATATATATATATATACTGATGTCGATAATGTAACCAAATTCGCCATTTTTTTTCTTCACTTATTGCACACTAAAAGAAAAGGGGGAAAAAAACGTTGTAAAAACTGGCGTTACTTAGCCCAGAGGTGCACTTTTTTTTTAATGTCATTATGACGTTTCGGAAAACGGATCCCGTATCTAGCCTCACTTCCCGTTTTGTCATAACCGTTGGTGGGAGGAGGGATGGAAAAATGAAAAGTTTCGACCGTGGGAAACCTGCGAATCACTAATAAATGAATTCTAAAAGTGTTAGTTATGGTCGTGATTTTTCACGTTTTATACGCGTAGGGAAATTATTATTATTTTTTAAATTTAGCCTAAAAAAATATATACTGTACTTTCCCTAAGCGAACAGGTCTACTAAATTAAAAAATATATATTAATTTTTGGCAGTTTTCCTTCTCCGTACTACACAGGTTTCCCGCTTTTAATAATGTTTTCCTTAATAAACCGTTCCGTTCCCGGATTTATTATCCGTTTAGACATGTTTCCGTTTTGTAAAGATTTTTGAATAGTTCTTTTCGAAAAATTTGTCATTTTTATACAAATCATTAAGCATTTCGATAGAAAATCTGTTACAATCCATACTGAAAATTTATCCCTGTAAATCCACATAAAATCCACTCCCACGCAGAAAAAAAAGATAGAATTTATGCCAATAGAAATAATTGAAAAGAAGCCATTTTAAGACAATTGCACCCAATACTCGTCATTTGCAATTCAAGTATATTCCGATAATTTTTTTATCTTTGGATGTATTGACGTTGGATAGAGTTTATAGAGACAAACAGGAAACGATAAATATC
Source organism: Centruroides sculpturatus (assembly GCF_000671375.1). Classification (NCBI taxonomy): domain Eukaryota; kingdom Metazoa; phylum Arthropoda; class Arachnida; order Scorpiones; family Buthidae; genus Centruroides; species Centruroides sculpturatus. The sequence continues at coordinate 27,755 of NW_019385854.1, read as the reverse complement.
GAATAAAAGTGTATCGAGAGTCACGGCAGTGACTCCGTGCCAAGTGATAAAAAATCACTGACTATACTATATACAGGAATCAGAACTGCCGATTTTCGGGGGTCAATTTCTCCGCCCCCAAACACCTATAGTAAGTCTGAGTATCTCGTTCGAAAGATAATTGTTTTCTCAGTTAATGTACAAAATTTCAGGTTTTTCTGTAAAGCGATTGCCGAAATATAAGCAATTAAAACGTGCAAAAATTGCCCCCAAAAAACTATTTTTTCTTCTTCTTCCGGCACTGCAGATGCTCGTAGAGAAAAAACTACTGGGTCTAGAAAGCTCAAATTTTAAACTTAAGTCTTTCTCGTTATCAGTGAGGTGTCGGCGAAACTTCCGGGTCGATAGGTCAAAAGTCTACGGGGGTTCCCCGTAGAGCTATTTCACTTTTATGGCTTAATTTTATGCTTGCAAGGGTACAATTGCATGGAAACGAATGATATTCATTCGAAATGTTATCCAGAATAACAAAAACTTGAATTTATGCAAATTAAAACTTTTTTATAACGATTTTACTAAACGCCATATTAAAAGCGTACAGCGGGCGAACTGTAGGTCTTGATGTAATAACACAATCATTAACCAAATAACAATTGAAATCCAAATACTGTATAAACATCTGAGATGTAAACAAATTGTCAATTTTTTTGCATGGAGCAATTTTCTTTACATCTCAGATGTTTTCGTTTGTATTAACTTCACCAGAAACAGATTAGGTTCGATCAAGCAAACAGTAGACAGTATCCAGATTATGAGAACAGGATCTTTCATACCCGGAATAGACTTCTGAAAAATACTCGAGATTCCCGACTTAAATTGGATCCCGGTTTTCTGAAGTAACAGAATGACGCCTTTATCATACTATAAATTAACGGCCAGGTGGCCAAGGAGATAAAGGGCGTGTTAAACGGTAGAATGGGTTTATAAAAACACTTTCCTCCAGCGGGCACTAAGAGGATCTTTTAACAAGTTCATCGTGCGTTCCGTGGGCATTGAGGGATGGAAGGTTAAACATATCCAGAAAGGATTGCTCCCAAAAATTTCGGGTTTTTGATCTAGATTCGTTCTCGGATCCCCAGAGCAGTAGGCCGATACTTTAGTCAGTTAAAGCATCGGCTTGTTGCGAATTGATGCCTTCCCCATTCTACCAATGGTCGGAAAAATGGGGAAAGCATTAATTCGCCACTCCAGGGAGCCAATTTCGAATCCGAGTTTCAAAACTTTTTCATGTGCTTATTTGACCCGAACATATATACGACCCCTTCCTCTACTGCCTTCATGAGAATCTGGCATAACAATGATATGCAATGATGCCTGCAGGGACGAAAGTTAAAGAGGGATATTATGATGCAGATTAAGACATAACAAATTTTCTACATTTCATTTCTGGGCTTTTTAGATGATTTAAGGTATGGGAATTTAGAACGAATATCGCGTTTCTCTAAATTCAAACTTAATAAAGTGACAATTTTTAAGAAATTTGTAAATTATTATTAAAAATAGCCGAATTAAGTAACTTAAATTTAACATTTTCGATGAAAAATTTCTCATTAATCTACAAAAGTTAAGCCAAACATGTTCAAACAAGTCTATCTTCATAAAAATTTCATCGTCATTTCTATCATTTTTCATATTTTTTCATTGCAATAAAATCATTTTCAGCTTTATAACTTATTTCGATGTTACGTTTCCTCATTAGGAAATACCTTTTTAGAGCCAGGAAAAGATGATCCTGGGGCCTGCCACCCAAAAATTTTTTAAATATTAAATAATATACTGTACTTGGACTCCCATCTGTGGATTGGATGTGCTACGATATTCTTATAGTTCTGACTCCGCACACTGTAAGAATTATTTACTCAGACTACTTTTAGTATACTTACTGTGTTTAGTACACTCATGATGAAACGTGGATTCGAATGGATTTCATACCCAATTCTTTAGTAGTAAGTCGATGCCAATTTTCGGGCCTGTTCGATATAAATTTCAATCTATGCGTTTAATCAGCACGCTCGCAGTCTATGGAGGAAAAGCGCCAGAGCATGCAAATTATCAAAATGCGGGACTTTAAAATGCAATTAACTTTCGCGTTTTCAAATTATTACTCTTGAAACACCTATCAAAAAATTGAATGATATTTGCACTTTTCTTTCAATTTTCCGATTCATTACCTACTAGCAAATGCAAGTTGCCCATCTCGCGACACTATGCAAATGACGGCCTTCCTGTTTAAATGGATAACACATCATTCTTACTGATACTCCGAGTGGACTCCGTCTCCGCTCATAGCGGCGGAGATCAGACCCTAAACACTGGGAGTTCGGTTGTAGTTCACGCCTCGCTCGGACAGGCTGGCAACACGGAGTTTTTCCGGGTTTTTTCCTTGCCCATGACGCCTGAATAGGGGTCAGCTTCCCATAAGTCCTCACAAAAAGGCATTCTATCCCCCTCGCGTACGTTTCGGCCGTCTTCTATAAGGCCAGCTCTTCAGTCGCCTAGAGATCATCCGCCAGTTTCTCGGAGTATAAGCGAATAGCAATAAACTCCATATGAACCCAGTCTCAAAGACCAAAGACTTGATGATACTCGAGTGTTGCCTTCGCTAAGCGTGAAGTGGTTTATACCTAGAGTGCCTTACTTTATAATGAACATATTGTTTATTGCACAGACATTAGAAGATCCATGAACCCGTGATAGACATGGAAAAAGATTCTCCTAATGTCTTCTTGTCATTCCTTCAATACGGTTAGTGACAATTGATGCAAGACAATTCTCCGAAAGTGCGCGCGCGTTGCCTCGACCCTAAAAAAGCAATGCAAGAAAAAAGCTTTTGTACGTGATATGGTGCGAGTGTAATATAAAAATTTCATCCGTAATGCGGCATGTGGTTGCTATGGTAATTCCACAAAAAGAATCTTAAATATTCCTCGGTTTTGATATTTTTGTTTCGATTTTTTTTGAAAAGATTACCCAATGCGAAATGGAAGAATTATTTGCGCCGTGTTAAAATTTAATCTCTGAAAATAATTTAAAAATTCAAATGTAGTTCATAAACATATATTAGTTTTGCTACAGTAAACATTTAATAATGTGAAACGTCGAAAATCCACCGGATCCCATCCAGGGCCCTTAGTCTCGAGTTTTTCGTGTTGTACTCGAACTGACGTCATCGAACTCACTCGTGTTACTATGACTCACATAATCGGTAGTCTCGAGTTAGACCCTTCGAGTGAACTCGAAAGGCGAGCGGAAGTAGGTCATATTCACTTGTTTACGTTTGTCGATAAGCATGATGGGATTATTTACAATGCATCTGGGTTTGCGACTATAATGATTCGACCAATCAACTTAACTGTAACAAGTTGTAAACAAATCAACGCGAATTAGTTTACACGTGCTACAGTTAAAAGTTGTCTTGTGGCAATATAGTACGCAGAAACAAAATGAAAACCTCGAATGTTTTATTTTAAAAAATAAGCGAAGAACAAAAAGAAATATTAGTAACATATATAGAAAATAATAAGAAAATGAACAGCGGAAAATTCGACAACGAATTTACAAGAAAAAGACAATTCGCTTTGTGGAGAGAATTACTTGAAAAATTAATTGCGTGTGTTGAACCTAAAAAATCCGTTATGTAATGGAAAATGTATTTAAACTTAATCCTTTCTTCATATAGTTTTCTTCCTTGATCTATTTCTTAAATTGTTTTGTCTATTAAGATTATTTATTAATCAGAACTTAACACTTCTGATTAATAAATAATCTTAATGTAGTGTCTATGCTTTTAATAATCTATACATATAATTTACTATCATTTTAATACTCTTTTTCGATGAATTAGATACTTCTTTTTATTTTTAGAAAAATTTGCTGTATACATTTATCAATTATGAATTAAAGTTTTTTTTATTAGTATTGACTTGACACGAAAAGAAATGTCATCTACTCGTGGTCGAAAAATTCGTTGCCTTCTCAAACAACGTCTTTCGGCTCTTTCTAACTCTTCGATAGCGATAAGAATTGCGTATCCGTCAGCCATTTTTACTTTCGTGTAGCGATCTCACATGCTCGACTCAACGTGAGTAGCAACTCGCATGGTGAGATGGGAAAGCACGTGAGTTAGAACTCGAGACTACCAATTTGACGTCAGTGTGTGAGATGATACCACGTGACACCTTCAACACGTTGGGAGTTGTAACACGAAAAACTCGAGACTAAGGCCCCAGATTTTCAAATATACACAGATGTAAATTAGCATTTTAAGCACTATAAACTCCAAATATACTGTAAATCAAGTTTAAATGTTCGAAGTTCAAACCAGTATTTCACGAGGAATGTAGGAATACTTATAAAGATTCAAAATAGAATTTACGGAATCCTTAAATTTCACCAAAAATACGCTAATTATAATTTTAAAAAATTAAGAATTCTGAATGAATAATAAAACATCAACAACTAAATTACCATTGAAAAGGACTAATATCCATTTTATTAAGCCCAAACAAATTGAATTTGTGAGTGATCCAAGTTCCTAAACCCCAAAAGATACCGTTAAAATGATTGTAATAAGAATCTATACCACAAGTGATGTTCAAGATTTAAGATAATTACATCTAAAGATAATCTCGAACATCAAATTTAGCATAAAGTTAATATTGATGTACAGATCCAAGTAAGAATATCATTCATCTAGTGTTAAAGATTTGATGGAATACGGCAACGTAACACGTGGGCGATGCCTCTAGGAAGGAATTTTTATGAGAAACTGGTCCTATTTAGGTGTTAGAACGTGTTTTGTTTTGTAGTAATTTTGTAGTAGTTTGCTTTACGTCAAAAATATGAACTTCCTGTTTTGATACGAAGCTGTTTACAAAATATAAATCATAAATAATATAATAGCAAAGAAGAAAACATAAAATCTTAAATTCCTGGTAATTTCTCTTGTGAATCTCTCAAATGTGAATGAGGAAACGAAAAAATAACCTTACAGAAAATCAAATTCTAAGTTCATAGGACCTCTAAATGGCGGCCATTTTTTTATGTTCTCGTCAGTGGTCGTTTTTCACAGGTTTGACTGTATCTAGAAACGTTTCGTGTGAAGTTTATATCCTAAATAATCAATCAATAGCTTCCAACTTAAAATTATAACGATATAATTCTAAAAGAGCATCAGATATATCAAATTTACGAGGTAATAGCTTCGAAAAACTATCTTTAAAACGAAAAATGAGACCGTCTGCTTGTCTGTCACGCAATACTTCCTTAAAACTAAAAATAAAGGCTCGATTATCGTTATAAAATTACAGTAAATCGATCCCATTTCTTTGTTTTTCATATTAAAAATGTTTTTATTCGTTTAACTCGGTTCCCTCAAGATTACATTTTGAGTGTGCCACTAAAGAGTTAGTATGCAAATAGTCATTACGACGNATTTAACAGCACTTAAGGCCAAGAAAATAGGGAAATAGTCATTTTTAATTACCGTTTTTTTCTGGAATTTCCCTAAAATTTACCCCTTTAAAATATAACATTTTCTATACCTTATAAAATATATTTAAAAAATAATTATGGGGTTAATATATTTTAAAACTTAAAAAGTCGTCATTAAATATGACGATGATGCTCAATAGAGAGCAATATAATAGAGTTAAATGATTATTATAATAATATGTAATTGAAATTCTTTATTATTATTCATTTAAAAGAGAAAATATAACATTTTTAACTTAGAAATTCCTAACTTAAACATCTTTTATGGTAGTTAATTATATTAATTCAGCGAAAAATTGCATAGAAAGACACACTAAACTACATTTAAGAACTTAATTCTAGTGCATACATAAAGAAATTATATTAAATTTCAAGTTTTTTTTTCTTGTAGAAGCCAGTGTAGGAGCAATTAACTGCTAGTTAGGAGATAAAAAAAGAAAAAAAATCATCAGAGTAAATAGTTGTGAGGAAGTTTAGCTGAACTTCCTAACCACAATAATAAAGAAAATTATCATTTATTAGGGTAATAAACTTCCATTTTTTAAATGCTTTTAAAGGCCGAAACTTTCAGGCGATTACCCAATAGGCGCGCGCCTGGGGCCTCGTCGTTTCGAGGGGCCTCAAAGATTATATAGAAAAAAATATGCCTGTAAAATTTAGTCAACATTTAAAAAACTTGCTATTATTTAAGGACTTTTATGATCTTTTTAATAATAAAAAAAACACTGAGACGTAAAGGGCATATAAAACTACTAAAAGGGCCTAAAATGCAGTTGCATTTTAGGCCCTTTTAGGAGTGGCCTCACATCTACCACCACCCCATCCCCATAAACGTAACGAAATGTAGAATTTAGTTACGATTTGTGTGTGTAAATGTGCTGTAGTGATGTATACAGTGGGGGTGAGGCCACCCCTACTTCACGCTCGAAAAGCGTTTTTTTAGTTTTAAAAATGATTTAAATTTAATCGAGAATTACTTTAACTACAATTAAGATGGAATAAATAACGAAAATACTCACTTTAACAATAGTTATGGGCAGATAACAGAGCAGAAACGAACAGAATATGAAAAGGACCATTTTAGTAATTCTCCATTCGTCTTTCTTCTGCTTCATCTCGCGATTTCTCTGCTGTTCTTTGGTCTCGCTGTGTATTCTCATTCTCTGTTGGCTACTTCGAACTACCCAAAATATGCGAGCGTAACAGACAACGATGGCAATACAAGGTATGACGAATCCCAAAACGAAGAGAAAAGTCTTGGGAGATTTGCCATCTTTCTCTAAAATCGAACAATTAAGAATGGTGGGATCGTAACCGAATCGTCCCCATTTACCTAACAGAGTAGGAAAGAGCATAACAATAGAAAAAGTCCAAACGAATACGATCATCAGGGCTATGTAACGCTTTCTGTATATCTTATCGTACAGATGCTGATGGGATATCAATATGTATCTGTTAACGGTGATGGCAGTTATGGATAAGAGAGACAAACCCACGTTGGCGTATCTCAGAAATGGGAAAAGTACGCACAGAGTATCGCCGTGTATCCATTTTTGGTGTATAAATCTGGAAGCGCTGAAAGGCAGATTAATGGAACAAAATAAGAAATCGGCCAGGCACAAACTGATGATGAAAGTGGCGGTTGCGCTTCTAACACGTGGGCATCTCAACAATGCGATAATTGTCAATAAATTTCCAGTAATTCCAACGATGATAATGACGATAACGCAGAAGGCTGCAAAGTGCATCAGCCCTTGTTTCTCCCTGATAAGTGGTACATTTGTAGTGTTAACCGTATCGTCCTCCTCTGACCAAATATCACCACTCATTTTTTGACTCGACGCTCTCACTTAACGGAAGTTCGCTGATAAATATATATATATATATATACACACACACACAGGCGTAAGGAAGAAAAATAAGCCGGTGAAAAACAAGCAGTACAAAATATGTCTTTGATGTTTTATGAGCTTTAAACGGCGTCGTCCCGTCTAATTTATTAATTAAACGATACACCAGTAATGCCACGCAGGCTGGGAACTTCCTCACTTGTCTGTGTGTGTGTGTGTGTGTGTGGACAGGATACAATACGTATTGTAACAGACACTATTGTTTTAAACCAACGGTTTCGAATTTCGATATGCCTGTTAATCATTTTCTTGAATTTTTTCCTGTTTTAAAATGATAAATAAATTTTAATAAACTTTTACGTACTGAAATTCTTTTATTTGCCATTATGATAGAGTTGCAAAACGTTGCAACATTTTTATATTTATCAATACAAGCGTCAAAAAATTAAGTCCTGTTTTTTTTTGTTTTTTGAATAAAATAAATTTAAAAATTCACCTTTTTTTACATTTAAATATTAATAATAATAATAATAGTAATAATGCTGAATACTTTAATTACATTTTTCTGTCCATTTTTGTAGATTTTTTACAAAGTTATAACAGGTTTTTCGTATTCATTTCTTCCCTTCTTATCTTAATTTCGCTACTAAAAAGTCTCTTATATCTAATACAATAATAATATANCAACCTTACCAGCATTTTTTTCTTAACTATGATTTAATTATATATAAATATATACATACATATTAATACAGATTAATTATATATATATATATATATATATTTATGTATATATTTACAATTTCTCAAAACTTTAAAATAAAAAAAACATTTTTTAATGTAATTATTTAACACTGGACATTTTATCATTAATAAAAAAATGCTTATAGAAAATAAATATTTTATACTAGTAATTAAAATGAATGATATAAGTCAAAATATAATGATTAATTTAGCAGTAAATCATGCTTTTAGCTAATGAATCAAGCATAAATTTTAACCAACTATTTGCAAAATAATGTAGATATTTAAAAGAAACTATTCTAAAAAAAAAGTGTAAAATATTCTGCATAGACATATACTAGTTACTTTTTAATCTTAAAGAAATTACCTACATGTGAAATTTTGCTCTCAGCATTCATAACTTACTTCAATTGCAATCTTTAAAGACTCAATCCAAAGGAAATATGAAGGAGAAATGCCTATCAATGTACCTAAATTGTATAAAGATGAAGGGAACAACCCTTTATAATTAGAGCTACAAAAATTTGAGTATTTGATATAATTTCATATTTCAAAATAAATTGATCCAAATTCCATATATATATAAATATACATATATATATATATAACTTAACTGGTATGCGATCTAAGTCATTAAATATCATAAATACTTTTATACAAAATTTTTTACAAACAAACAAATATAAAATACATATAAACTGATTTCTGAAGGCGGAAGATTCCGAAACCTTCGTTTAAAAAAGATGCCCGTGGAAAAGAATTCTGTTCTTGAGTNATGAAAAAAAAAAAAAAAAAAAGAAAATTTGATGATTCAAGTATGTTACATGAAACATTCATGTAAAAAATACAAAAATATAATTGTCCTTCTAAAAAATTTTATTATTATTATTTTTTTTTATTTTTATTTTTTCATTTTGAAATTCCTGGGTCACTTATCTTGTCCTAGAATACAGTCTGTAAATTATAACATGCACACTTCTTTGCAAAAATAGATATCAATTATCAAGCAAAGTACTGATGAAAATAATCCAAGTAGATTTGCATGTTTATTAGTGTAACGGTTGTCAATCTCCAATGTTCTCATTTTCGAGATTTTCGTTAAGATGGAACACTTCTGTATCGTTAGGTGAATTTGGCATTGCAATCTCCAAGAATTCGGGAATGGTGTCGCCGCTGGAATTTGGTTGCGGAGAAGGTGGAGGTGGAGGAGGAGGTGTTAACGTTATCGATTGTCCGGATGAGCCGTATCCCAGTCCGTAATGTTTAGATCGAATATATACAGTAAGCGGCATTTGAATCCCTTGTCCGTCTTTACCTAATCCGCTTCCTGGTTCCCAACCCATATTTTTCAACATTATATTTCCAAGATTTGATTCTGGAATTGGCCCTGATGTTTCACCAACAAAACCTTCAAATAGTAGAATAATTATTATTGATAATACTCTTTAAACACAACTCCTTACTAAAAAATCATTAATTTTTAAGATAACCAAAAAAATTAGCTTGGATAAAAACTCCAAAGCCATAAATGACTTGGACATAATGATTTGAGTAAAAATTTCCAATCTAATCTGTTTGGTTTCCTAAAATAAAATTATATCTTTTAATAAAAAATCTTACAATTAATTTAAATATGTGAAATATAAAAATTATTATTATAATTTTTAATATCTAAAATATATGTATATTTCCAAAATTAACACACTTATTATTATACAAAAATAATTAACTAATGATAACTTTAATAAAACGATTTTACGTTTTTACTATCATCATAGATTCATGCATTCTGTTACTTGTCAATGGGATAAACCTTCAGGTGAGATTTATATTTTTTATTAATTTCAGAAAATTTGTTTCATATAATCAACATTTAATATTTAATGTACTATTTTCGACTAATTACGATAATACGATATAGTTAACACTTGTGCATTATTAGCTATACATTAAGGTATATAACAGTAAAAAAACAGCTTAAATACATGATAATAATAATAACATTTCATTTCATTTATTTATTATTAAGGAAGATAATAAAATTACAAAACTGATTATAATAGCAAAGTTTTATAAGTGTATTTTAAATTAAATGTTTTGTATGTGTTAATTCCAATAATACTATCCATGATTACAATAAGTAGATTATGATGTAAAGCATTTAAATAGATCAATGACTCAAAAATGATTTTTAGTTAAAAAAAAAATTTGAATATCCATCATTTTTGTATGATTTATGTCAAATAAAATATTTTAGCTATGTGAATTTCTTGATTTAAATTTTATGGCAAAGGTTTAATTAATACAAAATAAGCCATCAAGACTTTTCACTCACTCAGTAACTCTTTAATAAAATTATGTAACTCTTACAACATTCAAACAGAAATATGAAATAGAGAAATCCATAAATATCAGTTATAGTTATAATTAATTACAATGCCAGAAATAATTCTCTTAGTTTTTATGTATTAAGGAAAATAGAAATAAAAAAAAATTTTGTAGAAAGTCCTTGTCTGACTATTTTACACATTCTAACAGTAGTGATAAATTTTAAAGTAATTAACCTTTAAACATTTTTATTTATTTACTAAGAAAGTTAGTCCTTGAAAGATTTAAACTTTATTTTTCTTTTTAAAATTTTAAAACTGTCGATTGAAATAATTCCAAAGTATGTTCAATATATTATTTATTTCATCAGTTATCTTGTAACTAAATATATCTTGTAACAATATATCTTGTAACTAAAGAAACCTAAAATAAAGTAGACAAATGTACTTTTAATATAAAAAGCTTATAACATTGTTCTATGTCCTATATTAATTTATATTTGCTCATAATGTCAATTTTATATACTTAAAATTTTCAATATAAATACAGTGTTACAAAAATGGTGGGCTAGCTTTTCACAGTCATACTATACTTACTAAAATGAAGAAAGAAAAAATTTATGTATGTACATGGTTTAAAATGATATACAGTCAAACCTTAGTTTTTGAACAAATCAGTTCACAAACAGAATTTCAAACTCATATTTTCCCCAGTTGCTGTACAATAACTCAGTTGCTGAACAAGCTATGTGGCAAGAGCCGACAACAGATTAGAGACATACAGATGGTCAACTCCCTATATTTTCTATGTTAAAGAAAGTCGATGGCCTGACCAATCAGCCACACAACTACTGATTTAGAAGTTAGTGTGAATGAGATTGTCTGTGTCACTAGATGTCATGACATAAATCATTGATGACGTTTCTATTTAAATTAGATTTCAATATGCATGCGGGAAAAATACTACTTCCATTGAATGTGTTACAGTTGAATTTACATTAAATTAATAAAAGCCATGTTAATTGACATTTATGTAATAAATGGCATCCAAGAATTTGTCTTTAAAGGTTGTTAAGTCAAATTAAATAACAAAAATTTATTATATATAATACAATATTATATCATATCATATACAATATTACATTGCATTTGTAGGCATTTTTAGCATGAAATACAACCAAAAATAGTAAAAAAAAAGTCTTTATTTTGGGGGTCATGAACAGATTAATCCTTTCTGTATTGTTTCTTATGGGAAAATTTGTTTCTATTTGAGAACAAATCAGTTATAAAACAACTTTTAGGAATGAATTATGTTTGAAAACCAAGGTTTGACTCTATTCCAAGGTTTATCCCCTTTATGTGTTGGCAGTATCCCATAGGTGATGCACAATTGTATGTATTATATGATGCTGATCACATTATTACTGTTAAATATGTTATTTGGATTTTTCTTACTACTTCAATCATGGAAGATGGATTTTGAATCGGCCGTGCAGAAACTTACAACTTGGCCCAAACAGTCTCTGGATCACAATTCCCTAAACTTCCACCCAAGTCATTTAAATGATTTGTACTCCAGTTCATGATACTGTAGATATTCAACAGAGTATAAAACAGATACCAGTATACCCTTTGAATATATCCTCTGAAAAATCTACCATGTCAGTAATTTTCTTAATTTGGCTTCACTGTTGTAACCTTACACTGTACTATTTGAATTGATTAAACATAATCATTTTGAACTGAATACAGATATTTTATTGTTAAAAGAAAAACTGAAAATGGGTATACCTCAGAAACAATGCATTTAACACAATATGCTAATATAAACTTTTTCATTTCTTTGAATATAGTACAACTGTTATTGCAGTACAGTGTTAATCATTACATAGAATTTTTTAAATAGATTTGCTGCATTGGCTATAAAGTAACTTTTGTAGTTTTACACAATACAGTAGCGTAGTGAGGGGGGTGCAAGGGGGTGTATCATGCACCGGGCGCCACTCGCAGAGGGGTGCCCAAATGGTCTTCAAGATAAACTATATGTGTTTCTGGAGGGGGAGGGGTGCCAATAAAGTGTTGTGCCCCGGTTATGTTCACTACGCCACTGACACAATAATACTATAATATATAGTACTATTAATATTGGACATAGTATTGTATACAATACTCTGTATCTATTATATTTTTGTTATCCTCTTGAGATGATCAATTTTCCTATGTTTTGGAGGTGGTCGACAAAAGTTTCACTGTATATATTTTTCTCAAATACTTGGAAACTAAATTATATTTACCTTGAACAACTGGCCCAACAGGAGGAGTCCTCCGTCTTCTTTTAATATCTCCTACAAATGACCTACTTACTGCAGGATCAATATTTATAGCTTGAGTTGTATGCCTAATAAATAATAATAATAATGAAAATTAAACAGAAATAGAATTTTCAAAACAATCTGCATAACAAAATATTCACAATTGTGCATCCTGTATTTGAGAATTTGCCATCATTTTTCTATTTACTATTAGAAAAATTTAAGTTAAATTTATAGTCTCCATCAACAATAAATTCTTGATGAAAACGATTATAGAAATCCAAACTTAATTAAGCATATCAGAGTAGAAAACTGTAGTTAATAAATTAGCTGAGAAGGATTTGATGATTTAGAAATGACCAACACTACAGAGAAGTTACATCAAAGGATCCAAAAGAATTAATTACAAATGATAAATAATGACTTTAAAATGAAGAAGAAAGCCTCAACTTCAGAGAATTCATAATAAAAAGCAGCATCAAGATTCAAAAATAATAATACAAACATACAAAAATTAATTTTTTATAGGAAAATATGTTTTTTCACACATAAAACATTCTTTTCTTATTAATAACAAAAAATGACATTTTACATGCTTAATATTTTTGAAAATAGAGTTCTATTTATATTATGTGTAACATTCTGCCTAACAAAAGTTTAAATTTTGAAGTTTTTCTGAATATAATCTTAAAAGTATGCCATTTTACTATATTCTTAATATTGTTGGAAGCTTATTGTGGAATTTTAATATAAAAGTTAATAAATATAAACAATACCACTTTCATTATTTTTATAACAACATTGATTTTTTCACGTGAAATATCTTATAATTAGCATGGTCAAGGAGTGTTCGATGTTTTTAAATCATGCAGATGCAAAGATGCTAAAGTCATCTAAAGATTTTCAGACTTTATATCAAAATATAACTGTTTTTTATAGCAATATAATTAAATTTGTCCTAATTATTTTTATATTTGTAACTTCACTGCTCATAGACAAAGTATATAATTTCAAGTATGCCATTTGCATATACCTAGTCATTTCTGCAATTATGGACAGAATCAGCTATAAATGAGAACAAACAAGCAGAATAAAGCAAACTGATGCAGTAGTAGTTAGCCTAACTTACTCTTAGCACTAATGTATTTATATGATGTATTACAAATTTGATCATTAAGTGCATAATTTTTATAAACTATGTTATAAATCATTATCCCATGAAGCCTGTTGAATTTTAGTAGGCAAATAATAGTATGGAATATCCATCTTTTGATTTTTTTTAATTGTAATATCTCACTTAAAATTTCTGTCAAAGTACAATTCCTTGATTAATGTGGTTAATTAATCCCTCGATGCTATAGTGTATATCAAAATTGCATTAATCAAATATGGTATCTATGTTAAGTAACAACAGCTGATAAAGCCATGTTAATTAAAACTTCTGTCATGCATATAAAGGGATTGCCATAATTAATTTCACGTGTTAAGCAAAACCATGCTAAACAAGGGAGACTTGTATTTGATTTTATCAAAAAACATATTTCTCTTAACAATTATAATTTCTTGTCTTTTTTTTTACAAGGATGCAAATTATTATTCATACACACTCAAAATTCAATTAAAGCCTGTTCTAATTGTAATAAAGTGCTTAATTTTAAATTATGCTCATTTGAAATCTATAAAAATATATATTAATTCAGCAGTGATAACCTTAATACTTTATATATAAAGTGAATATAATACAAAACATTCAATAATACGTAGTATATTTTTTAACAGCTCCAATTTAAAAATTTCAAACAATAATAAGCCATGTCATTTTATTGAACAATACTTTATGAAGTCCATAAATTTTAGTGCTTTCAAAGGCTAATGCTCATCTTCAGGGATAAAAACTCTTTGATATAAAAATATAATGTTAGGTGAAATGATCCTCCACTGTCACAAAATTCTAAAAATTTAAAATTTTTTTAAAATTCTATATTTGTTCCTATTATTTCTACCAAAAAAGAAACAGTTTAGCCTAGTATCTGGCACAATCCAAAAAATAGAAATTTTAAGACGTTTAAAAAATTTTTGAAATTTATTCCAAGTATTAAGAACTTGATTACAGCTACTTGGTTTTTTACAATATGTACATTTTTAATGTGATATTGTATTTTCTGAAATCATAATGAGTAAATATTCAAACTTTAATAACATCTAGAGTAAAATTTGTTTAAAAATCAGTCAAACTTTTGTAAGTGATAAATGGTAACAAAAATCCTTTTCATTATTTTAAAATTTTGAAGTTTTTACAAATTATATACCTCTGCTACCTTGTTTTTATTATAATAAACATCATTAGAAAATACATCATCCTTCATTTATACATTTTAAATCAGGTTATTCTCATTAATTTTTCTGAGAGGAGTAATACAGGAAGTTGGATTGAATAATAAACTTTTATGACTGACCATTTACAGTTTAGTCCAAGTTTTGTAAATGGAAATTAAAACATCTTCTTCCAACCCAAGCTCCTGCATGATTCTTGTGAAAAGTTATCATAATCTTGGAGAAAAATTATGTATAAAAATTAATAAGAAAGTATATAAATAAAGCAGTAAATAGAAATCAGTTTTCTGGCTGTGAGATGAAAGAATAAAACACAAACATTCAAAGTAGAAACTTACATATAGTATTTCATTCATTGAATAAAATTTTTGTGTTTTATCCATTTTTCTTACACTCAGGAAACTTATTTCTGTTTACCAGTAACATTAATGTGATGTATGCCATTTTATAAATTCAGTATAAATAATTTCAAAGTAGTTACCTTGTTTTAATAAGAATTGTATTATCTCCATCTCTGTTAAGATCCAATGAGTAGAGGGTAGCTACTTGATGCAACTATATAAATGAATTAAAACACATTTTTAAATGTTATAATCCTAATACTCAAAATAATTGTAAAATGTGTAAAGTTATTTTTTAATTATGTATATAATAAGGTCATATTAGAATTACAGTAACACATTTGCCAAATACAGGAAAAATCATTTGATGTTAGTGTGATATGCATGAATAATATATTGCAATGAAATAATTTTACTTAATGTATCAAAATTTATAAATAAGTAAATATGATATTTGAATGCTACACATTCCAATGTCATATTTATTGATTTATAAAACTATTTTTAATTCATTTTACTTTATCTTATAATATAATTGAGATGGGTTAATGATAATAATAATAATAAGTGCAGAGCCCAAACAGTTAGGAGTTGAAAGTTGAAATTTCGTACACAGTTAAGGTACATTACGAGAATGTACTGTACACTAAGAAGGGATTTTTGGAAATTCCCCCATGGGGGAGAGGGAGAGAACTAAGGCTTATCCTAAAAAACTCAGCTTCTACTGTACTATTTTAGATGCAATTTTTTTATTTTTAACTATGTTTTAGTAAGGTATGCCATGAGAATGCACCCTAATAAGAAATTTTTGGAAATTCCCCGCAGGGGAGAGTAGAGGGTTAAGGATTACCTTGAAGAACTCAGCTTCTACTGTACTATTTTAGATATGATTTGTGTTTTTGACTGCATTTTAGTAGGGTATGTATGCCATGAGAATGCACATTAAGAAGGGATTTTTGAAAATTCCACACCCCGAGGGAAGAGGAGGAGAGAGTTAGTTTCAGTCAGTATAAAGTGTAAATAATAAAGAAGAAAAGTAAATAGTGGCACATATAGTATACATTTTGGAAATTAATAAACATTTTTATCATTTCCACTCTTTGGGTAACCCAAAAATAATAAATCCAAAATAAACAAATTCGAACAAATATTTGAATTGGCTCCAAATTTGAAAAATTCAAAATATAATGTTTCAAACAAGTTTTTTAGATTTTAGAATTTAAAATTAATCATTTTATTCAAGTAAGGTTATCATCAAGTAAGTTAATTCTCTATTATAATGAGAATTAACTTACTTGCCTGAGCAATGCAGGGCTCATCTGCTAGTTTCAAATAATACAGCCAAATTCTTATTGGGTCCAATAAGAATTTGGCTGTATTAATCAGGTTTGGTTTTATAGGTAATTTCATTATATTATTTAGTGATATAATTTCATTTGCTAATTTTTGATTTCACATGAGTTATTCTTACATTAACTTCTCATAAAATTTGATAATAAATAAAGCTGTCAATGTTTTTCTAATTATGAAAATTTATATTATATTTATATTATTCATGTGTTTACAATACACTTCATAATATCAAAATAATTTCAGTTAAAGTAATCAAATGTATTATCAAATTAAAGCCAGACAATTTGCCAAATTATTGAGCTACAAAAAAACTAAGTTAATAATTTGATATGGCAGTTTAACCATCGACCATAATTGTTAACTTAGCCTTATTATAGTGATAATTTTGCAGATCAAAAATCAGGGTTGAAGCTGTTGTTTTTTTATTAAATTAATTTAATGTAATTGTAATTTTATAAATTTTTGCCTAATTTCTTTAAAGATTACATTTTATACAAATGCTATCTACATTTTGTATAATTATTAATACTTAAATCCCTTACATTAATCTGAAATTTAATATAACAGGAGTTGGCAAGCAAGAGTTCAGTGGGAGCCGAAATGTAGGTTTTGCAAAAAGCATGGGAGCTGCAGTTCTGTACTTTTTTATTCTGTACCACAGTTCTGTACTGCAATTTTATTATATAATATACATATAATATTTTAAAAATATTGAATTTTTTTAATAAACATATTTTCACAAAATTGTGGAAATAAAAATAATAATAAAAAACAGAAATTAACACTTTCAGCAAGAGCTGCATGTAACTCAAAAAGAGCTGCATTTGTCCATGTCTGTAATATAACATAATAAATTTATTTTTTAATTTAAGTGATATTTTTTAACATGTTTAAAAATGTAATAAATAATTCCAAAAATTACCATCCATTAATTCTGCAATTTATTTATTCTATTTACTTTTTTACCTAAATTAATTTTTAATTTAATTTAATGCATAACTTCTACAAAAGCAGTAAATATTGATTAAAAAAAAACTCTATTTAAAACTTTCAAAAATTTTCGAAGTATTTTAAAATTTAGAAAAAAATCTAAAAAGTTTTTAATCATAATTTTAAACTTCATCATTTGATGAAGTATATTAAATATTTATTCCTTACCACTTAAGCAAACATACTATAAAATAGACTGGCATATCACAAAATTTTTGTTCATCACCAAATTATGTCATACTATTAAAACCAGACTTAGAAGAATATTGAATATTCTGTGTTCCTAAATCTATATGACCCATTATATAATCACAATGTACCTCTTCGTATTCTTTCTGTTGTAAGTGACGTAAACACAATCTATAAAAAAAAATAATAATAATAATAAATACCTACATAAATATATATCTTTTATAATTATATTATAGTATTTATTATGAATGTATTAACATGTATTTTAACTTTTTATAATGAAAATTACAAATATTGTTACAAACAACATTTGTAAAATTGGTATTTCACTTTTGAATTATAAAATGTCAATAAACTATAAAAACAAGTCCATATTCATGATAAAATAGTTCCACAATTGATGAAGTAACAACAATAAAAGACATTTTCTTGTAGACTACTGCTGAAATTAGTTTTATTCTCTCTATAGTTCTGTGGAAATTGCCATAACTATTTTATCATAAACAGACTTACTTTTTATAGTTTATTTATTTTTTAAATCATTTATTGAACTTATTTCAATAAATAATGCAATAAATATGTAGAATGAATAATAATACAGGTATCCCTCATATAACATGATAGTTATATTCTGAAAATGTGTCATGTTATGCAAATATGTGCTATACAAAACAAAGGACTGATGCAAAACATAGGATTATGTTCCAGAAGTTAGTAAAAGTATACTATTCTTTTTTGTTACTAAGAGAAATATGTTTATTAAAGCAATCAATAATTAATTAACAATCACAATTAAAAGTACTGTATTATGCATTAATATGAATTTTAGCTAAATGAGGACATTTTCTTTTTACAAAGTATCGCCATCATCTCAGCTTTTTTGTTGAACTTGATCAGAAATATCAGCAACATTTTCATATTTTTTATTTTTATAAAAAATTTTTTATGGGTGACAAATAAATATTAATTGAAAATTTATTCTAGCAGGTCGTGTCTGTTTAGTCATGTACTGAGTGTATCTGAATTTGTATTCGATTACCAAAATACCGCCATATTTCATTCATCATTTTTACAAATGAAGTAATCATTCATAGGTAAGTAATACCTACAGTTAAAAAAAGTTTAACAACACTTACCTAAAAATGTTTAAGTAAATTTTACTAAATATGAAGATTAATCTATAAAAAAAAAACATACTGACAATCTTAAGGGCTAAAGTCTGAATGCAATGACAACAACACCTGGTTGATAAGAAAGTTAGTGCAAATTTTTTCTTCCTTGACCTATCAGTTTTCATTAAAGTAAACCTGACGAAAAGCACAAAATAATTTAAAAATTTCAGTATTCTAAAATCCACAGGCAAATTTGAGACAACTTGCATGCTTACTTGAATAAAATAAATATCGAATAACGAAGTTTACACTTAAAAATTGTGAAATTTTGTACGAATGATTTCCAAAATTGTGTTAGTGTGAAACCAAAAGTTGTGCTGTATGGGGATAAAACAGTGTTGCAGAAGTAACATGTTGTACGAAGGATACTTGTACTTCCACTCAATTTTTTGTGAAGTTTTGAAACTGAAGCCACAAGCTGTTTAGCAATTTAATAAATCTGACTGTTTTATTATGCTACTGATGTTTTTGTTCTATTCTGTTGATAAAAGAAGCTGATTAAAATTGCATCATTTTTACTAATCAACAATCCTTATTAAAAATATATTTTTAATAATTGCTAGCCTAAAAAACTGTCTTTTGAAAAATATAAATATAGTTTAGTAGAATATTGTTTTGCTCCAACCTCCTTCAAAAACTTTAAATGTAATATATAAATTAAAGTGGGATGTAATCATCAATACAGTTTATTATAGTGACCTAATGAGAAAATAATATTCTATCCTGAATGATAGTATGAAAATGAGTCATGCTTTCATTAGAAGAGCTGGTTCATAACATAGTGCAGATTACCATTTGATTTTGTTTTCTGGATAGCTTACTCAGTAAGATGCATGTACACAAAGGAGTTACTTCCAATAATAAAGATAGAGTATATACTCCATGCAGTCAGGAGAAAACTGGATTTTTCCAATATAAAAAAAACAAAAAAGATATTTAAATGAAATTTTTGTTTTATTCAATGTAATCCCCTCCCATATCGATACATGTTTTGGAACACTTGTACAGCCATTCAAACATTTTGAATATTCTTTCAAAGTTACAGTGCCGAGGACACTCATCACATTCTTCTGGATACTTTCTAGGTCAATGTTGTGTTGCCCCTTAAGTGCCATTTTGAACTTGGGGAACAATGCAAAGTCTGCAAGGGGCAAAACCCGGTAAATAGAGGGTATGATCTAGTACAGTTATCTCTTTATTGGCCAAAAACTGGCACACCTTGAGACAAGTGCACCAGTTTTTGGCCATGCATTATCATATAGAAGGATCCAGTTTTTGGCTTGGTACATGGCAGGTTGTACTCAGCGAATGTGGAGTTTTTGCCCAATTCTTGCAAAATTTCATTCAAATGGTCAACAAAAATATCCATTCAAAATGACTTTTTTTGAATGGCTATTTTTGTTTTTTTGCAATGTTATTTCTACATGAATTGTTTAAAACAATCAAAATTGTTTTCCTAGTTTTCAATGATAAAACTATTGCTCTAATTGCTTTTTAATTTATGAAAAACAGAAATTAAGTTGACTTTATACAAAATTACCATCAAGAGCAATTCTAAATCTTCATTACTCCAATAACTCCAAATCTTCTTTGTATAACCTTCTAAACAATTTTCCAGTAGCTTATTATCTTGATAACAACTAAAGTTTTCAATCCTTCACCTGGATCTTCTTCAAGTTGAATGTAAATGATGTGTTTTTAAAAATGTTCTGTTAATTGAGTGAGTCTGCAAATCAAATTTGCTGCATGACGTTATTGTTATAAAGCGGAGCACAATATATAAACCTATTTCAAATTTTTAATTTTGATATTNCCATCAAGACTTTTCACTCACTCAGTAACTCTTTAATAAAATTATGTAACTCTTACAACATTCAAACAGAAATATGAAATAGAGAAATCCATAAATATCAGTTATAGTTATAATTAATTACAATGCCAGAAATAATTCTCTTAGTTTTTATGTATTAAGGAAAATAGAAATAAAAAAAAATTTTGTAGAAAGTCCTTGTCTGACTATTTTACACATTCTAACAGTAGTGATAAATTTTAAAGTAATTAACCTTTAAACATTTTTATTTATTTACTAAGAAAGTTAGTCCTTGAAAGATTTAAACTTTATTTTTCTTTTTAAAATTTTAAAACTGTCGATTGAAATAATTCCAAAGTATGTTCAATATATTATTTATTTCATCAGTTATCTTGTAACTAAATATATCTTGTAACAATATATCTTGTAACTAAAGAAACCTAAAATAAAGTAGACAAATGTACTTTTAATATAAAAAGCTTATAACATTGTTCTATGTCCTATATTAATTTATATTTGCTCATAATGTCAATTTTATATACTTAAAATTTTCAATATAAATACAGTGTTACAAAAATGGTGGGCTAGCTTTTCACAGTCATACTATACTTACTAAAATGAAGAAAGAAAAAATTTATGTATGTACATGGTTTAAAATGATATACAGTCAAACCTTAGTTTTTGAACAAATCAGTTCACAAACAGAATTTCAAACTCATATTTTCCCCAGTTGCTGTACAATAACTCAGTTGCTGAACAAGCTATGTGGCAAGAGCCGACAACAGATTAGAGACATACAGATGGTCAACTCCCTATATTTTCTATGTTAAAGAAAGTCGATGGCCTGACCAATCAGCCACACAACTACTGATTTAGAAGTTAGTGTGAATGAGATTGTCTGTGTCACTAGATGTCATGACATAAATCATTGATGACGTTTCTATTTAAATTAGATTTCAATATGCATGCGGGAAAAATACTACTTCCATTGAATGTGTTACAGTTGAATTTACATTAAATTAATAAAAGCCATGTTAATTGACATTTATGTAATAAATGGCATCCAAGAATTTGTCTTTAAAGGTTGTTAAGTCAAATTAAATAACAAAAATTTATTATATATAATACAATATTATATCATATCATATACAATATTACATTGCATTTGTAGGCATTTTTAGCATGAAATACAACCAAAAATAGTAAAAAAAAAGTCTTTATTTTGGGGGTCATGAACAGATTAATCCTTTCTGTATTGTTTCTTATGGGAAAATTTGTTTCTATTTGAGAACAAATCAGTTATAAAACAACTTTTAGGAATGAATTATGTTTGAAAACCAAGGTTTGACTCTATTCCAAGGTTTATCCCCTTTATGTGTTGGCAGTATCCCATAGGTGATGCACAATTGTATGTATTATATGATGCTGATCACATTATTACTGTTAAATATGTTATTTGGATTTTTCTTACTACTTCAATCATGGAAGATGGATTTTGAATCGGCCGTGCAGAAACTTACAACTTGGCCCAAACAGTCTCTGGATCACAATTCCCTAAACTTCCACCCAAGTCATTTAAATGATTTGTACTCCAGTTCATGATACTGTAGATATTCAACAGAGTATAAAACAGATACCAGTATACCCTTTGAATATATCCTCTGAAAAATCTACCATGTCAGTAATTTTCTTAATTTGGCTTCACTGTTGTAACCTTACACTGTACTATTTGAATTGATTAAACATAATCATTTTGAACTGAATACAGATATTTTATTGTTAAAAGAAAAACTGAAAATGGGTATACCTCAGAAACAATGCATTTAACACAATATGCTAATATAAACTTTTTCATTTCTTTGAATATAGTACAACTGTTATTGCAGTACAGTGTTAATCATTACATAGAATTTTTTAAATAGATTTGCTGCATTGGCTATAAAGTAACTTTTGTAGTTTTACACAATACAGTAGCGTAGTGAGGGGGGTGCAAGGGGGTGTATCATGCACCGGGCGCCACTCGCAGAGGGGTGCCCAAATGGTCTTCAAGATAAACTATATGTGTTTCTGGAGGGGGAGGGGTGCCAATAAAGTGTTGTGCCCCGGTTATGTTCACTACGCCACTGACACAATAATACTATAATATATAGTACTATTAATATTGGACATAGTATTGTATACAATACTCTGTATCTATTATATTTTTGTTATCCTCTTGAGATGATCAATTTTCCTATGTTTTGGAGGTGGTCGACAAAAGTTTCACTGTATATATTTTTCTCAAATACTTGGAAACTAAATTATATTTACCTTGAACAACTGGCCCAACAGGAGGAGTCCTCCGTCTTCTTTTAATATCTCCTACAAATGACCTACTTACTGCAGGATCAATATTTATAGCTTGAGTTGTATGCCTAATAAATAATAATAATAATGAAAATTAAACAGAAATAGAATTTTCAAAACAATCTGCATAACAAAATATTCACAATTGTGCATCCTGTATTTGAGAATTTGCCATCATTTTTCTATTTACTATTAGAAAAATTTAAGTTAAATTTATAGTCTCCATCAACAATAAATTCTTGATGAAAACGATTATAGAAATCCAAACTTAATTAAGCATATCAGAGTAGAAAACTGTAGTTAATAAATTAGCTGAGAAGGATTTGATGATTTAGAAATGACCAACACTACAGAGAAGTTACATCAAAGGATCCAAAAGAATTAATTACAAATGATAAATAATGACTTTAAAATGAAGAAGAAAGCCTCAACTTCAGAGAATTCATAATAAAAAGCAGCATCAAGATTCAAAAATAATAATACAAACATACAAAAATTAATTTTTTATAGGAAAATATGTTTTTTCACACATAAAACATTCTTTTCTTATTAATAACAAAAAATGACATTTTACATGCTTAATATTTTTGAAAATAGAGTTCTATTTATATTATGTGTAACATTCTGCCTAACAAAAGTTTAAATTTTGAAGTTTTTCTGAATATAATCTTAAAAGTATGCCATTTTACTATATTCTTAATATTGTTGGAAGCTTATTGTGGAATTTTAATATAAAAGTTAATAAATATAAACAATACCACTTTCATTATTTTTATAACAACATTGATTTTTTCACGTGAAATATCTTATAATTAGCATGGTCAAGGAGTGTTCGATGTTTTTAAATCATGCAGATGCAAAGATGCTAAAGTCATCTAAAGATTTTCAGACTTTATATCAAAATATAACTGTTTTTTATAGCAATATAATTAAATTTGTCCTAATTATTTTTATATTTGTAACTTCACTGCTCATAGACAAAGTATATAATTTCAAGTATGCCATTTGCATATACCTAGTCATTTCTGCAATTATGGACAGAATCAGCTATAAATGAGAACAAACAAGCAGAATAAAGCAAACTGATGCAGTAGTAGTTAGCCTAACTTACTCTTAGCACTAATGTATTTATATGATGTATTACAAATTTGATCATTAAGTGCATAATTTTTATAAACTATGTTATAAATCATTATCCCATGAAGCCTGTTGAATTTTAGTAGGCAAATAATAGTATGGAATATCCATCTTTTGATTTTTTTTAATTGTAATATCTCACTTAAAATTTCTGTCAAAGTACAATTCCTTGATTAATGTGGTTAATTAATCCCTCGATGCTATAGTGTATATCAAAATTGCATTAATCAAATATGGTATCTATGTTAAGTAACAACAGCTGATAAAGCCATGTTAATTAAAACTTCTGTCATGCATATAAAGGGATTGCCATAATTAATTTCACGTGTTAAGCAAAACCATGCTAAACAAGGGAGACTTGTATTTGATTTTATCAAAAAACATATTTCTCTTAACAATTATAATTTCTTGTCTTTTTTTTTACAAGGATGCAAATTATTATTCATACACACTCAAAATTCAATTAAAGCCTGTTCTAATTGTAATAAAGTGCTTAATTTTAAATTATGCTCATTTGAAATCTATAAAAATATATATTAATTCAGCAGTGATAACCTTAATACTTTATATATAAAGTGAATATAATACAAAACATTCAATAATACGTAGTATATTTTTTAACAGCTCCAATTTAAAAATTTCAAACAATAATAAGCCATGTCATTTTATTGAACAATACTTTATGAAGTCCATAAATTTTAGTGCTTTCAAAGGCTAATGCTCATCTTCAGGGATAAAAACTCTTTGATATAAAAATATAATGTTAGGTGAAATGATCCTCCACTGTCACAAAATTCTAAAAATTTAAAATTTTTTTAAAATTCTATATTTGTTCCTATTATTTCTACCAAAAAAGAAACAGTTTAGCCTAGTATCTGGCACAATCCAAAAAATAGAAATTTTAAGACGTTTAAAAAATTTTTGAAATTTATTCCAAGTATTAAGAACTTGATTACAGCTACTTGGTTTTTTACAATATGTACATTTTTAATGTGATATTGTATTTTCTGAAATCATAATGAGTAAATATTCAAACTTTAATAACATCTAGAGTAAAATTTGTTTAAAAATCAGTCAAACTTTTGTAAGTGATAAATGGTAACAAAAATCCTTTTCATTATTTTAAAATTTTGAAGTTTTTACAAATTATATACCTCTGCTACCTTGTTTTTATTATAATAAACATCATTAGAAAATACATCATCCTTCATTTATACATTTTAAATCAGGTTATTCTCATTAATTTTTCTGAGAGGAGTAATACAGGAAGTTGGATTGAATAATAAACTTTTATGACTGACCATTTACAGTTTAGTCCAAGTTTTGTAAATGGAAATTAAAACATCTTCTTCCAACCCAAGCTCCTGCATGATTCTTGTGAAAAGTTATCATAATCTTGGAGAAAAATTATGTATAAAAATTAATAAGAAAGTATATAAATAAAGCAGTAAATAGAAATCAGTTTTCTGGCTGTGAGATGAAAGAATAAAACACAAACATTCAAAGTAGAAACTTACATATAGTATTTCATTCATTGAATAAAATTTTTGTGTTTTATCCATTTTTCTTACACTCAGGAAACTTATTTCTGTTTACCAGTAACATTAATGTGATGTATGCCATTTTATAAATTCAGTATAAATAATTTCAAAGTAGTTACCTTGTTTTAATAAGAATTGTATTATCTCCATCTCTGTTAAGATCCAATGAGTAGAGGGTAGCTACTTGATGCAACTATATAAATGAATTAAAACACATTTTTAAATGTTATAATCCTAATACTCAAAATAATTGTAAAATGTGTAAAGTTATTTTTTAATTATGTATATAATAAGGTCATATTAGAATTATAGTAACACATTTGCCAAATACAGGAAAAATCATTTGATGTTAGTGTGATATGCATGAATAATATATTGCAATGAAATAATTTTACTTAATGTATCAAAATTTATAAATAAGTAAATATGATATTTGAATGCTACACATTCCAATGTCATATTTATTGATTTATAAAACTATTTTTAATTCATTTTACTTTATCTTATAATATAATTGAGATGGGTTAATGATAATAATAATAATAAGTGCAGAGCCCAAACAGTTAGGAGTTGAAAGTTGAAATTTCGTACACAGTTAAGGTACATTACGAGAATGTACTGTACACTAAGAAGGGATTTTTGGAAATTCCCCCATGGGGGAGAGGGAGAGAACTAAGGCTTATCCTAAAAAACTCAGCTTCTACTGTACTATTTTAGATGCAATTTTTTTATTTTTAACTATGTTTTAGTAAGGTATGCTATGAGAATGCACCCTAATAAGAAATTTTTGGAAATTCCCCGCAGGGGAGAGTAGAGGGTTAAGGATTACCTTGAAGAACTCAGCTTCTACTGTACTATTTTAGATATGATTTGTGTTTTTGACTGCATTTTAGTAGGGTATGTATGCCATGAGAATGCACATTAAGAAGGGATTTTTGAAAATTCCACACCCCGAGGGAAGAGGAGGAGAGAGTTAGTTTCAGTCAGTATAAAGTGTAAATAATAAAGAAGAAAAGTAAATAGTGGCACATATAGTATACATTTTGGAAATTAATAAACATTTTTATCATTTCCACTCTTTGGGTAACCCAAAAATAATAAATCCAAAATAAACAAATTCGAACAAATATTTGAATTGGCTCCAAATTTGAAAAATTCAAAATATAATGTTTCAAACAAGTTTTTTAGATTTTAGAATTTAAAATTAATCATTTTATTCAAGTAAGGTTATCATCAAGTAAGTTAATTCTCTATTATAATGAGAATTAACTTACTTGCCTGAGCAATGCAGGGCTCATCTGCTAGTTTCAAATAATACAGCCAAATTCTTATTGGGTCCAATAAGAATTTGGCTGTATTAATCAGGTTTGGTTTTATAGGTAATTTCATTATATTATTTAGTGATATAATTTCATTTGCTAATTTTTGATTTCACATGAGTTATTCTTACATTAACTTCTCATAAAATTTGATAATAAATAAAGCTGTCAATGTTTTTCTAATTATGAAAATTTATATTATATTTATATTATTCATGTGTTTACAATACACTTCATAATATCAAAATAATTTCAGTTAAAGTAATCAAATGTATTATCAAATTAAAGCCAGACAATTTGCCAAATTATTGAGCTACAAAAAAACTAAGTTAATAATTTGATATGGCAGTTTAACCATCGACCATAATTGTTAACTTAGCCTTATTATAGTGATAATTTTGCAGATCAAAAATCAGGGTTGAAGCTGTTGTTTTTTTATTAAATTAATTTAATGT
>NW_019385853.1:12144-135329 GCF_000671375.1 Centruroides sculpturatus | reverse complement strand
ATCTCTGTTAAATCATCTGTTCAGTTTTAAATCTGCATATTTATGCATTTCTACTCAAATTTTATGTATATTTTTACCAAAAAGTAACATTTTCAAAATTACAAAAAATAGGTTTACATGGAATTTTCTTATTAAAGTTTCATATTTAGCATTGAAAATGTGAAATTTGAAGTTCATATAATTTCATAAATAAAGTAAACCTTTAAAGTTTCAATAAATTTAAATAAAAAAATTCCTTTAACTAAAGGAGTTTGGACCTACATAAACGAAATATAAAGTGCATGAGAAATTTATAACTTTTTCGGTTTAACTATAAACATTCTCACGATCAATCCGTGAATAGTTTACAAGTATCGACAAAATTTGTCATATTGTTGTCATTTTAACACCAACTTTAACTTCACACCTGAGAAAACAATTCATCACCTGACTAATTTTCCCACCGAAAAAGGTATAAAAACCTGACACCTTCCCCTCATCGGGGAAAATCGCCGAACTCGAAGTCAGACATCACACTCCCATCGCAGCCGTAAACTTTCGTCACCGACCTATACTTGTGTCACCGCTCAGAATCCATAAAGTACGACATTACGGAAAAATATTCCACTAGTATATGCAAAGAGGTATGAACGCTTGTTATTGTAAACTCTCTCTCTCTCCTCCACGAAGTATATGAAGTTTTGTAAAATTTTTATTTAGTTAGCGCGTAAAATAAACCGTTGTATTGTTTTTTAAATGGTGTCATTACTCAACTTTGCCAACGTCTTATCGTCGACCCCTCCGACTCTCCTCCACTCGCGTAACGCGTAACCGAACGTTACTACCATCCCTGACAAGAAAGTAGGTCACCGACCTGTGGCCGGAAGGAGCGGACACTTCTTACCTCCCGGTTGCTCACAAATTGGTGTCACGGGAGTGGGGTTTGAATCTATAAATCCCTAGACCCCTCACAAATTGGTGTCAGGAGTGGGTTCCGACATTATCAGAAAATCAGTAAGGCAAAGGAGGCTATACTCGAGAAAGTAGTTGATTTAAATCGAAGTGGGGATTATTTAGACCTAAGATTTGTTTTGATATAAGATTTATTTAGACCTAAAATTTTATTGGGATCTAATATTTTAAGATTTAGACCTAGTTAGACTTACAAAATAGACCTAATGAAGGAAGCAGTTCGTGATGCGGCTAGGGCAGGCAACCCAAACTCAAATCCAATCCCAGCGCCGAATCCCCTTACGTTGGGAGGATTAAGTGGAATTATACCCTTATTACCTGTGTTCTCTGGCGAGGCTGGAGGCCCCAGAGTAACAGACTTCTTTGATTCATTAACGGATGTTACTAAGGTAGGGACATGGTCGAAAGCCCAAATGTTGGCCGTTGCGAAACTTAAACTTACCGGGATAGTCCGGGAAATTCTTAGGAAGGACCGTCGAATCAAGGAAGTAGAGGAATTCGACGAATTTAAGCGATTAATGATAGAGCGCTTTGACCGCAAACCGTTTACATTTCGACTAAATAGATTTTATACGTGCGTGCAGAAACAGGAGGAAGATGTACAGACATATGCCGCTCGATTACAGGCATTGGCCATGCAGATAGAAATCACACCGGAGCCTGGCGCAAATGCCGCGGAAACAGCCATCATTCACAGAGTCCAAAGCAAGGAGCTAGATGAGAGATTAAAGGCACAATTCCTAAATGGGATCGATATATGCATAAGGCAACGAACAATGTCCCGAGAGCCTGCCACCTTTGACGATGCGCTAAAAGCCGCCATTAGCGAGGAAAGAATAGAAAACCTTACCGCACATCCTCGAGGGATATCTCCCCTTTCAGTCGCAGCGAGAGACGATATAGCGTCCTGATTCCCGTCGGAACATCGGGGCGATGTTCCGACGGGACGGTATATCGTCCCGATCTCCGACGGGACGATGAACCTCGCTGCCCCGTTCAGCGCAGCGAGGATCGATATTAAAGCTCCGACACCGATAGCGATATTACTCTGTTTAAAGAATGAAGTAGAATAAAATGACTCACATTATTAATTGTATTCTGACCTTTCTCGAATTTGCCAATTTTCTAGTAACTGTGTTCGTATTTTGCTGCCGTCATTTTCGAAATCCTCGGAAATTTGTTTTCATTGGAATTTTTCGAATCCCTCATTTCTGTTGTGTTTTCGTTTTCTTTCTTTATTTCTTTCTTATTTTTTATTCTAAACTTTTCAAAAAAAAAAAAAAAAACATAGAAATGAATGATTTTTATTAATGGAAAATTTTGAAGAACGATTCGACCAGGACAATTTCAACAATCATTTAATTTCATTGTTGATCTGTTAACAATTGTTGAAATATTGCATTGTTGTAATGACGTCACGAATGACGTCGATCGGCGTTTAGTCTTATAATTCGTACAAAATTTAGATATTTGAAAAATAAAATATTTTATTTTATTTATGGAAGTTTAAATGACACGGATTACTTTATAGAGATCGGTATTTATTGTTAATAGGTGTCCGGGTTTTGTCAGACCTATTGTAAAGTTTATCGTGGAAGCTGAATATTAAAATAATAAATTGGTCGTTAAAATATTGAAAATACAACAATTTAATTATTGTTTTAGATGAATAAAAAATATCCGATAAATTTTTGATGAAATAAAAACTTTTCCGTTATCTCTTTTTTAGCAATTTGAAATGAATCTGAATTTTCAATTTCATTAGTTACAATTTTCTGCGTAAAATACATAAAAATCCTGTGCTGTCGGGCCTAATACAAGACGTATGACATAAATTTATTCTCAATTTTAAGCTGTTTTTAGTTTTCATGATATCCTTTTTTTTTTTGTGAGTGCACCACTCTGGAGTGAGTATTACACTAGAACAATGAATACATAACTGGAATGACAAGAGATATACAATAAGTGACAATGCGCATACAGTATCAACCATAGTTAGCTAATAATGGAATTCGGTTAGACACATAACCGCTTTTTCTTAAAAATGTCCTTAATGAAGAAATTAAAGTAGGCACACAGTTCTTTGGACACTAGGATATGGGCTGGACAATGCAAACCATACCCCAAAGACAGGACTTCCAGCATTAGCCTGAAGCGTTCGATTTCGTAAATATGGCATTCATATAATATGTGCTGTACAGTTTCAGCTTTACCAGTTGCGCAGGAGCAGAGGGTACTGCTGGCCAAATTACGTGCCGCTAGATAGCAATTGAAATTTCCATGACCAGTTAGTATTTGAGAAAGAGAATACGAAAAGTTATTAATTGGATTCCTGAGAAAATCATAAATTGTTGGGTAGAACATCTTGGTGACATTCCCTTTAGTCGAAGAGGTCCATGACTGGTTCCATTCTAAAATAAGATGGTCATAAATAATCCTCGTCAGAGTGTTCCTAGAATAAGGCTGTATAGTCAGAGGTAGGTTTTCATCTTTAGAAGCATCCTTTGCTGCAGTATCTGCCATCTCACTGCCCACCACACCTGCATGACCTGGGACATAGAAGAATTTGAAGCATTTCGAGCTTAGGCTTACATTTTCTTGGATATTCCTAATCATACTATTTCGAAGATTAGTATTCGTAAGTGAGGTCAGTGCAGCTTTAGAATCACTTAAAATTGAGATAAGCTTGAATCGTTCAGGAAGTGTCAAACTCCACTGAACAGCCTGATGAATTGCTGCTAATTCGGCTTGATAAATGGTGGTAGCCTGATTGTAACGCTGCCTAAGAATTTGCCGAGGGTTCTCATGCAGATGGGTATATACACATACACTTGAGCCAACACCAAGCTCGGACTTAGAACCGTCTGTGAAGATGTAAACGTCACTTGGAATAGCAGGCCCAGTAGTAGGGATAGGATCAAGAGACACATCAGGCAGGTGGAAATCAGTAGGGTGTAAAGAGCCGTTGAGAACAGCCCACTCGCGTGGGAATAAATGGATACCAGTCCTCCAAAGGAGATGCTCGTGGTGAGTGCTAATGCAATCAGTCCTCACATAGTACTGGAGTACCTTAGCCTGCAGGGCCAGGGGCCATGGAAGAACACCTGCCAGAACTGTCAGTGCATCTGTAGATACAGACCTACAGCAGCGAACTTTTTTCAACAGAAAAAGACGTTGCACCCTGAGAAGTTTAGAAGCATAGGAGGTCTTGTAGGAGACATGAGCCCAACAACAAGCTGCATAGAACAAAAGTGGCTGGATGGCTCCATTGATCAAAGTTGAGACAGCTGCAGTAGTCAAGCCCCAGGTACACCTTGCACATCTCAAGAGCTGGTTACCAAATTGTTTGACCCGAGCCAAAATGTGCTCTAGATGGTTTTTATAAGTTAACTTAGTGTCAAGATAGACACCCAAGTACTTGTGGGTGTTGACCCAATTAATACTCACTTTATTGAGTTCGAGAGATGGAAACAAATACTTGTGTTTGGTGGTGAAGAGCATTCCTACAGTTTTGCTTGTACTGAATAAAAGTTTGTTTTCTTGTGCCCAGTCTTGCACAGTCTCGAGTGCTATACTTAGCTTCTCCTGCACAACTTGAAGATCCGTATGCTGATAGGCTATCACAATATCATCTGCAAATGCTTGTATGAAAACATTTATACTATTATTGCACAAAAGAGAGTTGACAATAAGATTCCAAAGAAACGGAGATAGAACACCATCCTGCGAGCAGGATTTGGTGAGATGTTTTTCACAAGAAACACCCTGTGATACCAGACGAACCTTCCTATCCTTTAGATAAGAGCCTATCATGCTGATTCATGATATCCTTGTGAGGACATGTTTACTTCGACGTTACAAAAAAGTCTTCTCTTTATTGGAGGAATTTTGATGTTAAAAAAGTAGACACGCTCTACTCTTTTTTTCAGTTATTTTTCAGAAAAAATAAATTTCTTTCTATTTTACGCATATATATTGCTGGCCTTAATTATACTTTTTTAATTGAATGACTTACCCGATACATGAATTTAATTGATGAATTATCCTCCATATGAAGTGGGTCTTCATTCATTAATAATAAAAATAATCTATTACGTCCCTCTATCTCGTATCTTGATGTATTTTCTCGCTTTTTCATCTTTTTATCGACGATTTTGCAATTACAGGTTATTTCTTGCATTACTTTTTCCAAATCGGAGCAAATATCCAATATTTTTCGAGAAAATTGAGGGAAATATTCCAATTCGCCTCGAAGAACAATTGAATTATGTATTTGTATTGTTGGTTCGTAACAATAGCGATAAAGCGCGTCGTCGCTGATGACGTCGCTCGACATACGTCACTTTCTTTTTACAAAATATACAGTATTTACAGTTTTGAAATTTTATTAAATTTAATGAAGAATTTAGCAAGTTTGGAAATCCAGAGTACCGTGATTTGGTTCTGTGTTCATAATATTTTTATATGAAAGGGAATACAAATTTACATCGAAAGTTCATTGTTTTAAAAAATAAAAGAAAAAAACGTCTTTCTCCAATCTCGAACGGAAGGTTAAATTGGCCAGAGATAAAGTACAATAATTTTTAATTATATACGATGTAAAATTTAAATAATAAAAGCTTAAATAGAGTGATTTTGTTGAATTTTGATAAATTTCTTTATTTTTTACAAGTTTTTANAATAGCGATAAAGCGCGTCGTCGCTGATGACGTCGCTCGACATACGTCACTTTCTTTTTACAAAATATACAGTATTTACAGTTTTGAAATTTTATTAAATTTAATGAAGAATTTAGCAAGTTTGGAAATCCAGAGTACCGTGATTTGGTTCTGTGTTCATAATATTTTTATATGAAAGGGAATACAAATTTACATCGAAAGTTCATTGTTTTAAAAAATAAAAGAAAAAAACGTCTTTCTCCAATCTCGAACGGAAGGTTAAATTGGCCAGAGATAAAGTACAATAATTTTTAATTATATACGATGTAAAATTTAAATAATAAAAGCTTAAATAGAGTGATTTTGTTGAATTTTGATAAATTTCTTTATTTTTTACAAGTTTTTAAAATTTGTATGTGGCGCCATCTGCTGTAAGATTTAATTTAAAAATAATTTTTATATCATTAATTATTATATAAAAACAGCGCTTTTTTGACGTAACTGGTGAGCTTGTTTTTTTTCTTTAAAAAAGCAATGTTAAAAACGAGTAAAATTTGTATTAAGTCCGACTTTACTCGAGAACGTGATACGTCACTTTTCTCTATCTCNTATTTACAGTTTTGAAATTTTATTAAATTTAATGAAGAATTTAGCAAGTTTGGAAATCCAGAGTACCGTGATTTGGTTCTGTGTTCATAATATTTTTATATGAAAGGGAATACAAATTTACATCGAAAGTTCATTGTTTTAAAAAATAAAAGAAAAAAACGTCTTTCTCCAATCTCGAACGGAAGGTTAAATTGGCCAGAGATAAAGTACAATAATTTTTAATTATATACGATGTAAAATTTAAATAATAAAAGCTTAAATAGAGTGATTTTGTTGAATTTTGATAAATTTCTTTATTTTTTACAAGTTTTTAAAATTTGTATGTGGCGCCATCTGCTGTAAGATTTAATTTAAAAATAATTTTTATATCATTAATTATTATATAAAAACAGCGCTTTTTTGACGTAACTGGTGAGCTTGTTTTTTTTCTTTAAAAAAGCAATGTTAAAAACGAGTAAAATTTGTATTAAGTCCGACTTTACTCGAGAACGTGATACGTCACTTTTCTCTATCTCCTCGCCACTTTGACCTTTAAGTAGCAAAATTTAACAGCAACGATGTCTGGTAAATAGAAACAACCCTGCGAAATGTAAAAAATTTTGGTTGGTCCAATCCTGACTATAATAGAAAGTAGACGCCGACATATACACACACACATAAACCCGTATATAGTGTACGGTGTTGATGTGTCGGCGTTTATTTTGCGTTATACGCGGGAAACGATTGCAATATTCGTGTTTTGAGTGAGTTTACGAGGTAGTCCGTTATGCATTATTGTGAAAACGATATACGGTGCAACAGCCGTACGTAATTTAAGTAATGTTATATTAATGTTAATTAAGGTAAGCAATGAGAAATACAGATCGTTGTTCCCTTGAGTGGAAAACCAGTTTGGAATACGGGTCGACGACATTATAAAAGTATAAATGGAGAGATTGTTGTATCGAGCATCGGTGGTTCAGTGGTAGAATGCTCGCCTGCCACGCGGGCGGCCCGGGTTCGATTCCCGGCCGATGCATTTTTGTTTTGTACGCGCACAAGGCTCGGGAGATTGACCCGTAAAATGTCTCTCGTTCGAGACTATTTTATTGAGATCAATGTTATAAACGTAATTATTATTTTTTCTATTAATTACAGTTCAATTAATCGTACTTGCCAACGTTTAGATTGGAGAATAGCTGGGATATCGGTAAAAAGACGCTGACAGCATAAAAAAGGGAAAAATTCTTTATTAGCGTTGATATTGCACAATGCTTATATTAAATAACATTAAATTTTATTTATTAAAGGTATTTTTGCGTATAATATCTTATAATGCTTTTGCCCTAAACACTCAAGAGTATGGCAATACCTTTATACTTTTTAACACCCGAATTAAAGAAAGGACAAATATTTTACGATATATACCGTAAATCTATACAGAGATTGATGATGTGTTTCATCTTGATGTGTCATAGTACAGTACATTGTCTTTTTTTCACCATACTGTATATCTTTTCATTTTACCACGCAGCATTGCAGAGACTCTCCTGTATTGCTGTTTGGCAAAACCATCATAAACCTTACTATTTTACATTGTCCATCTTTTACCATTGTTTGAAGGCTTGCCTTTCTTGTGCTGGGTAAAAAATGCTTCGCCTTGGGCAATCTTGAACACAGCCGAATTTCCCTCTCTGTTGCGATTTGAATTCTTTTACTGGGTACTGTTTTTAGTTTTTATATGTTAATAGTTTAAAAACAAAGTACTATCTGGCTGCTTATTGTGAATAATTACGCAATGTAAGGACTCCCGTAGATACTGTTTCCTCACTTCTTACCACTATGCAATTCTTTTTGCACTTTGAAATCAAACTTAAAGGTCTATTTCTAAGAGTTTGCATTTTTTTGACTCGCCGAAGAACAAATAATATATTTTGATAGCTGTAAATCAAAATAACACGTGTCCAACATTATTAAATTCGTTTCTTATTTTAGAACGATCTTGTATAGTAAAAATCATCGTTTTTTTTTTTTATTTATAGTTTTCAGAAAAACTGATTTTGTTTTAAATTATAATAAAAATTGGCCTTTTTTAAAGATTTAATTAGTTTCCTACTGCAAAGAAATAAATAAACTTTAAAAAATTCCATCAATTTTACTGCTCTAATGAGATTTTATTTAAAAAATAACTTGTATATTATTAATAATAAATAAACTTGCGCGTGGCGCCATCTGTTACGAGATTTTGTTATAAAAAACGTTTTATTATTTATTATGAAATGGCAAGGAAAGTGTAATTTTATGATTACAGAAGAGTATTTGAAAATGTAAATGCCGGACGGATAAAATAACGGATAAAATCTTCATTTAGTTTTACCCACTGTCTCCACCCCCTCGACCTTTAACCAACAAAATTTAATCGAATCGATGCTCTTATATACAAGCTACCGTGTAAAATTTCATATCATAAACTATAATTATAGTAAAAATAACATGAGAAAGTACTAATTTTAATTAGAATAATTCTTTTGCAGACGAACCACCATTTGTTTTGTATTTTCATTTTTACGTTCTGTACTTTTAATTTCCAAATCTAGCAATAAAAGAGGCAAATAATTTGCCTTTTAATTTGTTATTTTTATTCTTTACGTAATGTAATAAATTATGGAACAGTTAAACGAACAATAGAGCAATTTTTATACTTTATCTGTGTGTCCTTGTTATGTTTTATTACTATAAACTTTATATTCTTAACTAGCTGCAAGGACCCGCTTCGCTGGGTTTTTATTTGTTCATACATTTGTATGTAATATAGTTTTTTTTTTATATATAAATAAAAGACTGTTTTTCTAAGTAATCTAGAATCTAGCTGCAAAAACCCGCTTCGCTGGGCAAAAAGTAACGATAGTGA
Organism: Centruroides sculpturatus; assembly: GCF_000671375.1. Lineage (NCBI taxonomy): Eukaryota > Metazoa > Arthropoda > Arachnida > Scorpiones > Buthidae > Centruroides > Centruroides sculpturatus. Next base: position 126,221 of record NW_019385853.1, on the reverse strand, counting down.
AGATTAAGATAATTACATTATAGCTAATCTTACCCGTTTTCACAAAATGCAAGAATTAGGTCCCCCGTTTCCAGACTAATTAGAGAATTTTTACGTCCAGTCAAACGAATTATTTTCAACGTTTCTGGAACGTTTTCAATCGTTCTATAGTCGAACCAATTCGAATTTTATGTTCGAATTTAATTCGAACAAATTCGAAAAAATCGAACAAAACATTCGAAATAGAAAGCCACTTTCAACCACTTTCAAGCCCATATCTCCCGCTCCCTTATAGCTATCGAGACGCAACCACCCCTATGCACGAATGGAGACTTGGGGCTACCACCACATACAAACACCATTCACGTGCGATGTGTAGTTTTGGCGAAAAAGTGAGATATAGGGACATACATGTCCATTTATATATATATATATATATATATAAAAATGAATGTGTGTGTCCTTCATGCATTACCACACCGTTTATCCGATTGCCGTGAAACTTTGGGAATATGTTTAATATGTAAGAGTCCGAATAATAGGCCCAGCCACATAGAATTTTATTGAAACCCCCCGTACGCGCGATCTTATCAAAATCTTTAAACGGATGCTCATCCTTCTTCTGCCGGAAACTACTTCCTCCCTCACCGGATTCTCAACCGGAGTTCTGATGATAGTCATCACTGATAAGTACGATTGGTAATTGTGGACATGTGATCCCTAATATAAAAAGGGGGTTGCTATCCGAAACGGGGATCGGAGAAGTCTCTCAACGAACTACACCCGATCATCTCTCGATCAACCCAACCCAGATCATCATCTGTATCGCTGATAGAATCCGATCCGAACGCCGATCGCCACACCTTGTTGAACGAAGAATCTCTACGAATACGAAATTGAACTCGTCCAGAGGTATGATCGCTGACCATGTAAACTCTCTCTCGGTAATAGGCGGCAGAATATAATTAGAATAGCGTATCCAAAGTTCTGTATGTATTTAGTATAAATGGATTATTAAATGTTCGTTTTTCTTGCATTTTGGGTGTTGTCTATTCGAATATCGCCTAAGCCAAACTGACGACCCTCTCGCCTCCTTTGCCGCTCTTAGAAAACGCGTCCCGATGTTACGGGGTAATAACCTTGAACGGCTATCTCCTGGCTCGCGAGCGAATTTCTGTTGTCGGACTAACGGAAGTAATTACTCGAGTCCGATAGCTCACAAATATATTCCAGCGAAGGTTTGTGGCGTAGTACGATTGCCATGAAGCTTTGGGAAGTTTTTTAATACACTCTCGTGAAGGTTTCTGGCATTTATCCTACGATAGATGGCGCGCGTTTACACGAGCATTCGAGCACTGTGTTCGATCGATTTCAAATTGTGAAGACCATTTCCCCGTTCAAAAAATATTTCTATATATGCATTTGTGAACTGTTATTTACGACATTCGTAAATAGTCATAAGTCGTAATCGATAATCGTAGCCATAAACACTAAACGTAGATTCGTCCGATTCTCTGCCACGCTGCCCGACCATAAGACCGTCCGAAAATTGCATTATTGGTTAATTACGGAAAAAACCACAACATATACCAAAACATGTTTTATAAAAATCGTAGGCGTGGAAGTGTTCGGACTCGATTTTCTTTCGTATTTTCCAACAGATTGCTGGGCTAGGGAGAATTAGAGCCCGAAAGGCAGCGACACCAGAGATAGAAGAGTACGTGGTAGAACGAGGGGAAGGGACGGCAGTTGTGTTGTTAAGATCATACTTCAAGGGATCATTTCTGAAGTAAACTTAACAGATTCGTGACGGAATCTGTAAGCAACACCGACCACGATGATGAGGTGTGGAGTTTCCTTCTGAGCGCGAAGCGGGTCGGCTGACTGTCTTTTTTTGCAGATGGCCGGCCATTGATGACCGTTCCCGCTTTCTATCAGGAAGTCGGGAGGGAGGAAACTCGTTCTGAGTGGTTCCCATTTTTTTCTCTAATAAAAATCAGCTTAATTACACTATGGTCAGTGAACCTATAGCGAATAAAATTGGATGATGTGCGAATTATGCTGCCCGGAAGCCGACAATCAATAGTGACGTGATTTCTGATTTTTAAAAAAATGTGCCTATTTCTACTTAATTAACTACGTTACTTTTTACCGATCTCGTACAGGTTCCTGTACATCTCTAATTGTTACTGTAAGAAGTTTTTATAAAGAAATCCCGTACTTCGTTTAACGAATAACTGATGTTTAATTGAATGAAATTATATTGTAATAAACAGAAAAATTTCAAGAAATTTTAGTAGAAGATTTTAAAAAATAGAGGTTTAAAACTCTACTCTGGAAATGTTGAAATAAATATATGGATATTTTAAAATACAACGTATAAATATAACGTTTGCTGAAGAGGGACGTTGGCCCGAAATACTCGATTGTAGTGGCATACAAGATTACGTTACAATAAATACATTTTAATTGGAAATTGTGTGTTTCTCTTCCCTCAGTATAATAAGTTATAGATCGCAGGATGGCCTAGATCGGATGTGCTATCTACGGTTGTTACAATTATAATCGAAGGAGAAAAGAAACTAATTTTTAACATTTTTCGATAATGCTTCCATAGTATGGGGATTCAGCGAAAGTTTTTAAAGAAACGTTATTTGTATATTATTATTTTAAAATTTTACTTAATCATCACGAATTACATCTAGATTTAAAAATCTTCTACAATTGATATCATCATGAAGTAAATATGATCAGCAGACGTTTTCTTTTTCGATAGCAATTTTTTTTTCTTTTTTTTTCCGATAGCTTATTGGGGAAGTCGGTCGAATGGCCGAGCGACTAAGGTGGCAGCATACTACTGTGGGGACCCGGGATCGCATCCAGAGGCGGTGTAAGGCGTGGGCGACGTGGGCCACCGCCTACGGCCTCGCTGTCCGAGGGGCCTCGCGCTTCGAAGGTTTATGCATTACATAAAAGCCGTAAACTCAACGAAAAAATTTTACTCTTCATAAAACGATAGATATATTGACATGTCAAGATAGGGGCGCTGTTGAGTAACCTCGGCTGCTGGTGACTTTTTGTTGGAGATTTTGTTAACACTTTTTTTATTGTAAATTACTGGGTTTTTTTATTTATTNCATACTTCAAGGGATCATTTCTGAAGTAAACTTAACAGATTCGTGACAGAATCTGTAAGCAACACCGACCACGATGATGAGGTGTGGAGTTTCCTTCTGAGCGCGAAGCGGGTCGGCTGACTGTCTTTTTGGCAGATGGCCGGCCATTGATGACCGTTCCCGCTTTCTATCAGGAAGTCGGGAGGGAGGAAACTCGTTCTGAGTGGTTCCCCTTTTTTTCTCTAATAAAAATCAGCTTAATTACTCTATGGTCAGTGAACCTATAGCGAATAAAATTGGATGATGCGCGAATTATGCTGCCCGGAAGCCGACAATCAATAGTGATGTCATTTCTAATTTTTTAAAAATGTGGCTATTTCTACTTATTTAACTACGTTACTTTTTACCGATCTCGTACAGGTGCGTGTACATCGCTAATTGTTACTGTAAGAAGTTTTTATAAAGAAATCCCGCGAGGAGGCAAGAAGAAAAAAAACCAGGAAGCACTAGTTGTTTTTTTACAAGACGAAGGAGAAAGATGTCTGTCTAATCGTTGTACATAATTAATTGTTATAATTAAAGTTAGTTCACTAGTTTTTACCATTGCCTTTGACTTATTTGAAACAATTGTACACTCCATAAGCACGAGTCATACAGTTACCATAACGAAAATTTTTCATTTTTTCCTGGTCATTGGGGACTATAAAGTTCCCAAATGGCATTTTGGGCAGACAATAGTCTGACTCAGAATTTCAAGGTACTGATGGCCGAATACTTTGGAGATGAAGCTATCCAAGAACCTGAAAGACAGGTATCGGGTGAAGAGAGTAATGAAAAACTGTGGAAGAAGATACAGGAAGGGGTGGATTTAACAGTGTAAAGTCTGACGAATGTGTGCGATTGTCGGGACAATTCAGGAGTTCTGACGATCGTGCGTGGGCGTAAAATAAACACTGAGATGGGCTTACCGTTCACTCTTTCTCATTTAATGAAATATTGAACGTTTTCTTACAAAAATTTCTACGTCCTTGTAGTTACAATTCTCGAGAACAAAGTCCGGTAAAGTCGGAAAGCCACGTTGCATGTCTTCGCTCGGTTCCCCGTAAATAGTCTGCGAGATTGACGGCCCTGGGGCTCGCTGTTAAGCTTTGGATATAACAGTTCTTTGGGAATGAATGGATTTGGGAGATAGAACGGCCATGAGAGAATGAACGGCTGATCTTGCAGGAAGAACAAATTTTTGGAGCAATGAATGTCGTGTCCTTGAAACGCGTTTTTATAGGATTCTCTTCTCTATTCTGCGTTCCGATTGGTCTTCCCTCGTGTCCAATGTTACCTCTAAGCTGCGCGGGTGCGCGGCCGCACACTGTTCAAATTATTGCCGCGCACGAGAATTTATGCGCCGCGCAGGCGAGCATGCACACCGATTTGAATTGTTTACTTATTTCTCACTCTGTCTGCAACATGATTATTGCTGCGTATATTTCGATTAAATACATTAAATCAGTGACAAAAGATAATATTTCGTATAAAAGTATGTTTTAAAATGAATTTTAATCTCTACTTTATAATAAACTAGCTGTTACTCGCGGCTTTGCCTGCGCGGATTTTGCAAGCAAACCCNTCGTCCCGTCTTTGAGACGGCCTATAAATTTTCGTAAAATACTAGCGTAAAAGGAGATTAATCAACGATTATTCTTTGTTTAGCAGAAAATATTCTATTTAAAGACTTTCCTGTTTATTTAATAGAGGAAAAGTGGCTGGTATCTCGTGTTTTTAAAGACCAAATTAGGATACCAATTGCTTTCTTGTCTTTAATGCCAGAAGGCTCAAAAGAAAGAGAAAACCGCTTGGCCAACGTCTCGTATTGTCTGTAGATTTTTCCAAAATTTTGGAAGATTTACACGAAATTCCAAATTTATACAAGTCTGGTTAGTCAGTGACAAGAAAATTCAAATTTTTACACAGTTAAGTACTGAAAACTAGAAAAATTAAGATATTTTCGTGTTAATTGATAAGATCCGGTCCAAACGATTAAAATACTCTCCGATAAATAAATTATTTTTAAAAAATTTAAATATTGGGTGAATTTTCGTGGGTCTCGGAGTTCGTCAACTAGTCGCGACCCGGTTAGATTATTAATTGTTTTTTTTTTCAGCTGATAATCACGCGGAGTGAGCAATTACGATTCACAGTTCGGCCGTGGAACCTCTCCACGACATCTGTCCGAAACTGGTTCCATAAGTTAAACCAGAACCGAAATAGTCGGACGGAGGTAAGGCCCCGGAATTGGATGGAGGGGAATGGTATTGTCCTTGCAAGTAGTGATTTAACTCCTCTTGCGTGTCGAAGATCATGACCATAAAAGGAGATCCGGGAACGTGCTCCCCGGACCACTTCACTTCGATCCTGTAATCTCCCGGTTCGGTCGGATCGTATTTACATAATATGGTGCGGTCCTTCTGACTTTCTCGCTGCATTTCCACCCTGAAAGCACCTAAAATGGAAATTCTCGAGATGTTAATTGCCATAAACGAGACCTCGCGTTAGCACATGTTATTATATACAGTACAGTACACCTAAACAGAATAACATTTTTTTATACGCGTGTATACATCGATTACTATTTTTTATGTACTAAGACGTCTCTCTCTCTCTCTAGTGTTCTGATGGGTGTTTGGAATACTAAGGAGTATAAAATTAAAGTATTACCTTTTGGACCCCTAATACGGACCGTTAGTTGACCGGCTCCTGCACCTCGAGTGTCGCAAATGAATCGACTTTGATATATGGCTAAAACTCCGGGTTCGATTCCAGGTCCATAAACTCTTACTTTAGAAGCGTCTGGAGAAATTTTTCGAAAAATTCCCCCCACGGGGAAGTGTTATAAATTTATAATAGATACATTTTGAGCCACAACAACGCGTGGCGGGGTCTGCTAGTAATGTAATAAACTAATCGCGTATGCCCATAAAAAACTTCTAAACTTGTAAATATATTTTAATCGAATATAATATTAATACAGTTTTTTTATTTCAAATTAAATACTACACAATTAACTTATCGTGGCCAAAATCTGTTTCCTTCCGCAATGGCGAATTACCCAATGGTAGCACTAGGCGCGAGCGTAGGGCCTCTTCGTCTCGAAGGCCTCAAAAATGATATAAAGTTTCAAGGCATACCTTTGCTATAAGTGAACATTTAAAAACTTTACTTTCTCATAATTCATTTGATATCGAAACCGGTGTAAAGTTTAATGTAAAAATATTTATTTAAACTTTAAAACGGTTAATCTTAAATACATACATATACACACATATATATATAAACCCGATTAATATAAAAATATATATATCTATTAAAATTTCTCTACGAAACAAACTTTTACAATTAAGATCGCGGCAATTCTGTAAAATGTACATGCAAGGATTCTGGCGGTTTGCAAATTTCTTTCGGCCTTTTTGGCATTAAAATATAATATGCCTACCTGGCATTGTAGTGCATTGTTTTATCGCCCATAGGTTATATCCGGGCAAAAATTTTTGGAGAAATAAGATATTGTGTAACGACAGACAACGAGGCACACAAAAATGATTATGCCAAACAGGATTTGAACATAATGGCTGCGTTCAACAGAATGAACAATTCTGGAACTGCTCGGTCTATTTTGGAACACGTTTGGTGTTTTGACGTCACATTTAGCAGCGAATTTCATTTTACACTATCTTCGGGCAAAGATGGCTGCGCCCAAATAGCACGTGAAGCATATATTTGAGTTGAGAAGACTGGAACAGATGGAAAGTTGTAACGCAGACAGTAATTACACAGAATCGCTAATGGTAAACAAATGACTTTTCTTCGTCGAATCCATTTATACTTAATAAAATTCGTTAGTTTTACTGTAGATATCAAGAGTTAACACCCGGCATTTTGGTTACTCGTGCGAAAAGACACGAAAATCGATTGGACAACGTGAAACTCTTTTGAAAACATCGCAATCGTCCCGTCTTTGAGACGGCCTATAAATTTTCGTAAAATACTAGCGTAAAAGGAGATTAATCAACGATTATTCTTTGTTTAGCAGAAAATATTCTATTTAAAGACTTTCCTGTTTATTTAATAGAGGAAAAGTGGCTGGTATCTCGTGTTTTTAAAGACCAAATTAGGATACCAATTGCTTTCTTGTCTTTAATGCCAGAAGGCTCAAAAGAAAGAGAAAACCGCTTGGCCAACGTCTCGTATTGTCTGTAGATTTTTCCAAAATTTTGGAAGATTTACACGAAATTCCAAATTTATACAAGTCTGGTTAGTCAGTGACAAGAAAATTCAAATTTTTACACGGTTAAGTACTGAAAACTAGAAAAATTAAGATATTTTCGTGTTAATTGATAAGATCCGGTCCAAACGATTAAAATACTATCCGATAAATAAATTATTTTAAAAAAATTTAAATATTGGGTGAATTTTCGTGGGTCTCGGAGTTCGTCAACTAGTCGCGACCCGGTTAGATTATTAATTGTTTTTTTTTTTTCAGCTGATAATCACGCGGAGTGAGCAATTACGATTCACAGTTCGGCCGTGGAACCTCTCCACGACATCTGTCCGAAACTGGTTCCATAAGTTAAACCAGAACCGAAATAGTCGGACGGAGGTAAGGCCCCGGAATTGGATGGAGGGGAATGGTATTGTCCTTGCAAGTAGTGATTTAACTCCTCTTGCGTGTCGAAGATCATGACCATAAAAGGAGATCCGGGAACGTGCTCCCCGGACCACTTCACTTCGATCCTGTAATCTCCCGGTTCGGTCGGATCGTATTTACATAATATGGTGCGGTCCTTCTGACTTTCTCGCTGCATTTCCACCCTGAAAGCACCTAAAATGGAAATTCTCGAGATGTTAATTGCCATAAACGAGACCTCGCGTTAGCACATGTTATTATATACAGTACAGTACACCTAAACAGAATAACATTTTTTTATACGCGTGTATACATCGATTACTATTTTTTATGTACTAAGACGTCTCTCTCTCTCTCTCTAGTGTTCTGATGGGTGTTTGGAATACTAAGGAGTATAAAATTAAAGTATTACCTTTTGGACCCCTAATACGGACCGTTAGTTGACCGGCTCCTGCACCTCGAGTGTCGCAAATGAATCGACTTTGATATATGGCTAGGACTCCGGGTTCGATTCCAGGTCCATAAACTCTTACTTTAGAAGCGTCTGGAGCACCGGCGATTCGCAGAGTGAATGGACTTCCTAAATAGAAAAAAAAAGGTTTTGTACGATACACAAATGTTAAGAAATAAAATTCCATGATTATATTTAAATATTACAACAAATCTTAATAGTGGTGCAGATGTTTTTCGTTTTGCTTTCCTGGCTTGTCATTTATATAACACGGAAAAGTATTATAATTGTGTCAAATTTGACCCTCTGCTTTTCTGCATAGAGTGGCTGTGACCATAGTTACAGCACTCTTGATGGCAATGACGGGTATTATCAACCGCCATTTTATTTTAAGTCAAAATATCAAAGTGTGTACCATGTGTTGGGCAGGATTGTCACTTTAGAATCTATTTTTCTCATCTAAATCTGGATTGTTGTGTTTGCCCCAAGATTTGACATTTAAGTAATCAGATAAGTGATATAAAGCTAGATTGTTTCATTTCGAATTTAGCTATTTTGTAGATTTTATTAAATTATTATTAATATAAAGAAGGTCAGATCAGAGTTTAAAGTGGTAAGTGTAGTACTTAACCATCAATATATCAATATTTTTATAATCTGAGTACGTGCCAAGTCTTGAAGGTCTTTATGCTCAGACATAACTGTTTGTTTATAGTGGGCTCAGGTCAATCTGATCAATTCAGTACGTTGTTGATTTTTTCGGGACAGTGTTTTTTTTCCTTTTCTTTTGCAGAATGTAAGTAATGTTGTTATGTTTTTATTATAGTTATAGTTTGTTTGTGAACATTTCGGTTTCAACTCAAAAATATTTACGATGGAAAACTATATTTTGACCTTCGTCACGTTACGGACCACATTGTTGAAGTTAAAATACTTCTAAGAGGTAATAAGTAGCTAATAATTGTGGGAAATGGAAAAAGTGTTGCATTTTCCCATGAAAAATAGACAAAGAAAACATGTAAGTAAGTAAAAGCCAGTAGTAAGAGACTCTTATGTGAAAACGCACCATTAGGATGTGTACAAATTGTGCACTATACGCATCATTCTGAATAATAAAAGTATATTAACTTAAACTAACCTTTTGTTCGTTATGTTGTAGACAAAAGCTTTAATCACTGAGCTCTTCAAGATCAGTGTTTAAGGTTGCCATGAGTTGATGAGGATGGGAAAATTGCCAATCCGAAATGCATTGTTAAATAGGTGAAATAAAGTAACTGTTTTAATCTCGATCATTGTTAATTGAGCATAATTAAGAAAGACGTTATAAATATCACTAGTCTCACTATCGAATGAAGAAACCTTTACTTTTAACTTTTTATATTTTTAATTATTATCCAATGGCAAAAAACTTGATTTTGAGAGTAGTGGCGAGTTTTATAAAAAAAAAAATTGTAAATGTTAATAACGAATAACAACTTCATTAAGCCCATCTCTCTCGAGATATGACACCCCTCTATCTCTTTTCCCCTTTAACCTTTAAGAACCAAAATTTAATAGCATCAATGCTCCTTATACACAAGCTATCGTTCCAAATTACGTTTCTTATAGACGCCAACATACACACGCGCGGGATATTTTTTCCTTTTTTTTAACTTATTGCTTATTTTGTCTTGTTTAGAAACGCTTGAAAGTAAATAACAATACAAGATATATCATGTTATTTACTTTCAAAATTAAAAAAAAACTAAGTAGGGTTATTTTTATTTGCACCATCTTACTTAAGGGTTAAAACTCTTGTTTTCCTTTGCACACTTTCACACGAGTTAGAATATTCCGGCTCGTTGGCTTTACACAACACAAATAGTACGCCCCATTGATTAAAAGGAAAATGTCGGACATGTATTCAATTTTCTTTAAATATGACATCGCTACAGCCACTCTATGTATATTCGAGCTCGTTGTCTTTTATTTAATTAAAAAATTACTTTTCTTATTAATCACAATAAATAAAATTGTGTGTGGCGCCATCTGTTATTGGGAATTGTGTTGTAAAAATTTTTATATTATTAAATATTATAAAATGGCAAAAGGCTTAATTTTGAAAATAGAGATGAATTTTATATTAAAAAAAATTAAATGCCAACAACTAGTAAAATCTTCATTAAGTGCAAACCACTCTAGATATAACATGACGGCTGGAAGGCCGAGCGGTCAAGGTGGCAGCCCACCGCTCTAGGGACACGGGATCGAATCTGGACGAGTCAAGAAATTCCAAGGAATTTTTCGGGGGGTGGCCCTCATATGATCAACTCTAAGTGATAACCTCTGCCCTGCCAAATGGCATTACAGAGCACTGAGAGACGATGTTTTAATCATAGGCCAGACCATTGCCTGGTGGGCACTGAGCGCCGAAACATAGATAGTTGGCCCGAGAAAATACTTGGGCTCTGGCTCGAGCTCGGGTTAGAGTGGCCCAATGTCCACTAACCCTCATTGCCCCTCGAGTTTAACTACACTTACTAGAACATGCGTTTCGGTGCAGTTAACTGCACTTAGAGCCCCCTACCAAGAGAGGGTGCTCTTAAGAACGGGCGGTGGGTGCTTCCCTTTTGTGGGGAGGCCTGCTCAAGACATTCCCTTTTTCTTATAGATCTAAGAGATCCATTACTTTTCCCATCAAATCCTTTAGTTTCTTTAAGTGTTCTTTACTAGTTGCTAGCATTCGAAGTACTTGTTCAGGGGGCTTAGTACAGTCAACTTGGTCGGCCCCTAGGCAGAAGTCCTCGGTTAGAGGACAGTCAAGCACATAATGTCTCGTGTTGCCGTGAGGACCACCACAGTAGCAGCTACCATCTCCTTGTCTGAACTTGGACTTGAAATGGGGAACCTCCCATGTCTGGTTAGAATTTGTGTCATCAACCAACTTACCGGAGTGAGGCCAACTACAGGCATGAAGGCGTAGGTCGGCCTACCTACTGTACTTTGAGTCCAGTGCTCTCGCCAGTGTGTCATCGATCGTTGCAGTAGAGTATCTTTTATGTATGTAGTCGAGGGTTCAACCATCCTCGTAACAAATGGGCCACTGGCTCCCGCCTTTGCCAGCTGATCGGCACATTCATTGCCCGGGATCCCGGTGTGGCCTCGGATCCACTGCAAGACAATGTGTTGTTTGTGCCTCGCCCTTAGTACCCTACCTCTGATTTCCTGTACCAGCAGATCGCGATGGTACCCATCGCTCAAGGCCTGTAGCGACGACTGGCTGTCTGAGTATACTGTGGGGGTGGTCCATTCTGATATGTCAGGCCCTGTCCCTCACCATCCGGTCACCCCATTGTGGGCCTGGCCGAACCCATAATGGGCCTGCTATAAGAGGCCCTCTTAGTGCCCATAGGGTGGAAAGAGTATTAAAAAAAAATATATATATATATATATATATAACATGTTACCANAAAAAAAAAAACTAAATGCTAACAAGTAAAATCTTCATTAAGTTCAATCCCACTAAATGCTAACAAGTAAACTCTTCATTAAGTTCAATCCCACTATATATATAACATGTGACCATCCTCTATCTCCCCACCCCCTCAACCTTCACCCATCAAAATTTAACAGTATCAATGCCCTTTATACACAAATTACTGTGCCAAAGTTCTTTTCTTAATCTTGACCTGATATTCAGATATTTAAGATGTCCACACAAACACATGGAATTTTTTGCCTTTCTTTCCTTTACTGTATATTTTTGGGTTCAGGTTTCAAAACATGAAGATTTGCAAAAAACTAGAAGGGTCAAATTTGACACAATTCCAATACTTTCTCTCATTATGTATACATAACAAGGGAAGGTATTGGAATTGGAACAGTGACGTGTTATCCTATGGACAAAAAAGGCAATTGCCTGGGGCCCCAAATCAATCTTTAATAAGAAAATATTTCCCTGAAGAAAAATGTATGGATCCCCTAAACATTAGGATGAAGTCAACACTACATGGGGCCCCTAATTCAAATTTACCTGGACCCCCCTAATGAAGCTATAATGCCCTACTGTCCAAGAAAGTAAAAAGGAAGAGATGTTGGTGGGTGCAAATATCTAAACATAAACAAATAAAAATTTGAATTAAAATAGTTACAACAAAAGACATTTTTCCTGCAAGTCTGAGTCAAAAACATAGGCACACATTGTACATGTCAAAATAGATATATATCAAGGCATATTCCAATATTGTTCGTAAGATCACAAGCGTGTTTCGCGCACTGATATTAAAATTTTTACCAAACATAATTAGATATCGAATAAGACTTATTCTTGGTTTATCCTATACAGAATTAACACAAAATTTTACCTGAAACGTGTTCTCCACCATATTTTACTGTAAGTATGTGACGACCACCTTCTTGAGGTTTAAGATATAATGTAAAAGTGCCATCACGATGATCGTAAAGCTCACAATAGGCAACTTTGTGTGGACCCATACAATGTGCTGTCAATTCACCTAACAGGAAATATAAACATTAAAGTTGTTTGGATTTTATTTTGTGATAAATTTATATAAAAATAGTAGAATATATCAAAAACTATTTATCTACGTCAGTGATTCTTAACCTTCTTGACAATTAGAGAGAACTTGGACACTGCTTAAGTAAACCTGGAGCTTATTAATAAACCGGCAATCTTGTGTCGGAGTATAAGGGAATATGATGAATATTCTCATATTCATTTTTCAGAAACTTTTACTTTTTAGTAGTTCTTTTCAGTTTCCAGAAACACATCGACACTTAATTCTACTATTCATGGTAAGAGTTTCCATGCAAAAGCAAACATTAGAATGAAAGATGAATACCATGTTTGGCTCTAACCATTAGTGGCATTGTCTCTGAGATAATTCACAATTTTACCATTTATCATTTCTTCTTGATGTTATCAAAAATGGTAAAATTGAGAGAAAAGTTTCCATAGCTAAAGCATGTTAATAAAGTATATAATGAATGTGGTGTGAAGATAATATACTTTGGATAAGTCTAGGTGGCAAACAACTAAGTAAGCAAGCCAATGACATACTTTGTTTCATATAAAGCACACTGTGGCTTGCTTACTTAGCTGCCTATCACCTAGAAGTGTCCTTTCTGACCATTACAATATCAACACGTACATTTAATAATTAACTCTGACCTCGTGAGATGTATACTAGCAATAAAATTTTTTCAATATCTTGTATAGGTCTCTGTGGGAAGTAGTAATTAGTGATTGAGAGAACAAATAGTCCTCTTTAACAGAATCAATCACCTTTATGGTAAGGACTAGGAACTAATAATTGTACACTAGAATATGCCGATTCATCTAACCAAAGAGAACATTGGTTTGTTTTCATTTCTGTAAAGATTTTACAACTTTGAAATAGGTGGAAACATTTTGAATTTCCTACAGTCTTATTTGAAACTAATTTACTTTTCTTGCATTGCTGTTCTCCAAATTAAACCGTACTATCTTTACCATACATCATCTAATGAGATCCTCTTTATAATAAAATCCCTACAGACAGGATTTACAATAAAATCCCTACTGCTGTAAGGATTTTATTGTAAAGAGGATCTCATTAGATGATGTATGGTAAAGATAGTGAGGTTTCTTGCTTGAAAAATAGAATTTTTCTTACTAGCTATCAATACTTTTTATGCTATTTGCCATTATAACATACCAGCATGTTCAACTGAAAAACAGCTTTGCTCGTTACCAACTATCAACCTTCTGTCACCCAAGTTGGCTTATTAGAACAAATTATTCCAAGTTGGCTTATTAGAACAAATTAAGAACCACTTAGCTATATACAAAATTATAAGCATGTAAGGTACCTGGTCCAGCCCTTCTCGTATCTATAAATGCTTTAATTTCTTTCCCAACGGTTCCTCCACGTAATCCTTCTCCAGAACAGCCAACTTTGCTGGCATCACAATTAGCAACTACTGTTACTTTTAGAGGGCATCCTTTAACTTGTCTTTCTGACCACATTACATTAAGTAAATATGCTCCTGAAATTTTATTTGGTAAATGTAAAACATTTTTAAATATAATGAGATAAATTATTACATAAACATCTCTGTTAAATCATCTGTTCAGTTTTAATTCTACATATTTATGCATTTCTACTCAAATTTTATGTATATTTTTACCAAAAAGTAACATTTTCAAATTACAAAAAATAGTTTTACATGGAATTTTCTTATTAAAGTTTCATATTTATAGCATTGAAAATATAAATAAATGAATAGAGTGGATTTAAATTAATTACCAGGTATAGAAGGTGTATAGAATGCTTTATAAACATTATTTCCTAGTGATGTTAATCTGATAGGAATGTCTGCTTTCACTCCACTTAAACTAACTTCTGGAGATCCTGAAAAAAAAAAATACAAACAAACATTCATTTTATTTTTCCTTCAATTATGCAAAGAATGAAATAATAATAATCTGATCAAATGTCTTGAAACAAATCAAAATTTACAAATTTAAGACATTCAACCAGAACATTAAATTAATTACTGTACTTTTTTTTAATGCTATATTACTTTTGTATTGCGGAAAGTCACCCTCATTTCTTTACGGTCTTTATTTATTTATTCATACATGCATAAGTAAAGTTAAAATTGTTTAATTAAACAATCAAGCAATATACAGGAAACAACATGATGTCATTCCAAAAGCATTTTCTGCTTTTTGTTATATTTGAATATATTAATTCATATAATATTAATTTTTATTACAGTACATTTTAGCTTGCAATTTAGTATTAACTTGAAAATATTTTCCCTAAATGTTTTACAATATATATAATACAAAAATATAAAAAAATACTGACCTGGTCCTGCTTCTGATCCATCTATAATAAACTCAGCTTCGTCTGCGACTCTCGCACCCGTTAATCCGTGGCCACGTAATACAACTCTGGTATGATCTAACGTTAATCCGGATTCTCCAGCAAAGGCCAAAAATGGCGACTTCGGAAGTGGGAGATCAGAGTAGTAAATGTAAATGTAATATTCACCTAAAAATAAAGATTTTTGGACTTTTTAAATGATTGAGAGCTAAAGTAACTAAATACAATTAAACTAGAATATACAGTTTTATCATATTTATTAAACAAGGTCCTATAAAATAAAAATACTTAAAATAATAATTTCTTCTTGTTGGAATTATTTATCCATAATTAACAAAGATATTCTATATTATAAGTGTGAGAGCCAAAATTAAAAGAAACTTTATTATTAAGGAAGGTTTTAGAAAAAATTATTTTAAATTATTATAATATTTTGTTGTTCAAATCCTGATAATTTTTCAAAAAAATTACTGATTAAATTGGCAATTAAACTGTTTCCCACAGAATTAGTTCCTTGTTAGAAGTGACACATCAAGTGTGCCACTTGAACTCAACAAGAAAAAATTGTTGATTGGACCCAACATACTAAATCTTCGAATGAGTAAATGGAAAAACCCAGAAGAGACCCTGTATAAATTGAAGGGGGTGCTGACGATGAGCACTTTTTCGTCACCAGTCGTGAAACTTTCCATGTGTGTGCATCCTTCCATCGCCATCCTTAACCCAAATCTGGATTAGCGCCTGAAGTACACTCAAATCTCGATTAGCACCTGAAGTGAAACCAACCTGGATTAACATCTGAACTTTAATCAATGCCTACACTTGACCTCCATGGGAATCCTTCAATGAGGACCTCATCAGACTCCAGGTATTTATCGACACGCAAACCTCATGTAAACTCTCTCTCTCGAGCTGTTCAATAGTTTAGCGATAAGTAAACCTGTAAACAGCTCTAACCCTGTACATAACCTTTATAATTAAACAGGTATTTGTTAAATGAATAACCTTGTGGAGTGCATTTCTTCCAGAGTTCTCCTTCCGTCTCCAATCCGAACCTAACTTATTATGTATGCGACTACTCACGAAAATGAAATGGTTTCAGTGTCTGTCCATAAAGATACAGTGGTGTCATCCTGACATGGTGCCAAAGAGGTACTGACCCTGTGGTCATACAAGTATTCATAATCATAAATAGAATAACATCAAATTAATGTGTTTTATGCAATAAGATGCAGTAATTGATGCAGTAATGCATCACAGACCAAATTACTGCATATAAGATGCACCCCATTTCAGCACAGAATATTTGGAAATAAAGTATTTAGTGTATTTAAAAGCTATCCCACACCTATGGCTCTTGGCTCCCTAATTATTTTTACTGTATTCTGGTTTAAAAAAGTCAGATCAAAATATTTACTTTTATTTATTGGGGAAAAAGAAGTGTTTAAAAGTAGTAATTTGCAATTAAAAATTCATCATTAAAATATTCTACACGAATACATGCAAAAGCTGCTGCTTAGCTGTAGCAAATAATATGTTTAGTTAAACGTAACATTTCTATTCAAGAGTTGGACAAGGTTGTAGTTACCTTTAGCCTAATGAAAGCTGATTGGGAAATTCATTAGCTGATAGGCGATTGCAATTTCATATATGAGCCATTCAAAGTAAAGTCACTTTTCATCTAAATTGAGAAATGTAGACCTAAAGTTAAGTACCAATTTAAAAATTACAGTGGATTTATTGCTAAGTACTTTGTAGTGGGTGAGTAATGTAAATATTCCTATTTCTTTACCATCAATTTGTAAATACTGCTGTCGGGAACTGAAACTCAGAAGCAATGTAGTCTTTTGGAAAAACTCTTACACTACTTTTGCTTTCAACAGTCCATATAAGACACAAGGGTTTTTTGTTAAGAAAAGTTGCATTTTATGTTATGTAGACAAATGAAGAATCATTTTTTTTTTTAATTTTCTGCACTTTACAAACATTAGTTTAATGAAATAAATGATGTTTTTATGAAATAAGGTAATGTAACACAAGTGAGATGACTACTGGGAGGACTTTTTATTAGACACATGAAGAAAACTCCATGTCAGTTAGGTGCAAACTCATAACCAACTATCTTATCTACTTGATTACTGACGGGCAATAAAAATAATTATTATTAAAAGCTATTTTTCTCAGTTTTATACATATCCACAATTATAAATACCTTCTTCTAGTGGAGTAAAGCACAGATGATAACGATGACTGCCTATTTGTTCGACATGAGAATCTATTATTCCAGTGGGACTTCTAATTTCAGTTTTTAGTTTACCTAATAAAATAAAAACAAAAATTAATTTTTACAATATCTTAGAATTTCGCCTCTATTTGAATTAATTATTTTTAACTCTAACAGGTATTTTTAGAAAGAAGGGGGGGACTTCAGGTATCACTCAAAGGTGTGACCTGGAGGTTGGGGGAGAAAAATAATGAAATAAGAAGTGAGGTGAAGAATAGGAGGTGAAAGGGGGTCAGAGTGGGGGGTTAAAGGTTTGAGCCAATGGCGCCTGCAATGCCATCGACTCGAACCTAACTCTTAACCCTTTTAACTCTAACTCTATCAAGACTATGGCAACAGAACTGTTACAATTTAGCAAGATATCTATCAACATCTTTACATTATAAAGTCAGAAAGAAAGGTGCAGATTTCATCACAAAGATGGCCAAACAGAACAAAAAAATAATGGAAAGGGAACTAAAGGGATTTGCAAGAATCTGACTAGCCACAGAAATAAGCTGGAGCAAAGAACTGAAGAAGGGAAAGGGTGAATATTATGGGTGGGCACAAAATAATTCTGCAGAAAGGAAAAGACAGAATAAGCAGAAGGAAGATGGCCAGATGATCTGGAAGACAAATACATAATTATAACGGATGCTGATTTATAACAACAGTGTGAAGAAATTGAGAGATACAGGATCGGGTGTGGGTTTCAGAATTATCTGTAACTAGTAGTTGGCAAAAAAGACAGAGATGTTTATTATGCCAATACACAAAATGGACTAGTCAACTTCAAAAAATCCAAAGGCATGATTCATTTAACATCTCAATGGCATACTTTGAGATTTAGAACTCATAAAGAAAATAGACCTGTATATCAGAATAGATAATAAAAACCAATTTAAGATACTTAAGAATTGAAAAATTTTTTACTCCATTAAGGCTATTCTTTAAACTTTTAGCATTTACTGAGGAAGATCAAAACAAAGATAAAGTGGAAACACTGAAAGTATTCTTTCAAACAGTCATATTCATTTCTATTTATAATTGCCGAACATTAAAAATATTTCACCTGGTCCAGCATCTCCTACATCAAAAGGAATTCTTTTTTCCTCTCCAATAGTTAGAGCGATTCGATGTTGCTCATCCATTAGACTTTCCCAACCTCCAATTATTCGAACTTTTTGTGGATTAACTATTCTCGGATGGAATGGACTTCCTATAAGATAAATATACAAAAAGTATCTTATCATATTGTCTTAAAATAATTTCTAAATCTAGTTGTGTATAGTGCTATAGCTATGGAGGCTATGAGATGGCTAAGCATCTTGTTACTACAAGGTGCTTAGCTCCTGGCTCAATACAGAAGTGCTCATATGCAGTAATTAATACGTTTAGGGTCTAAATTTAAATTTTATTAATCAAATATTTCTGTTTCAGTCTATTGATCTGGTAAATTTAGCAGACTTTTAAATTTTCAAAATATTTGTTTTAATCACAATATGTTTAAAGAAATCAATGTTTTGGTTTTAAGGTAAGTTCATTTACTTAATTACTGTTTACACAAATAGCCATAAAAATCTAATTTTTTTAATTGCAGCACAAACTATATTAAATATAATGCACATTGACTAAGATTAAAATTGTAAAACATTAAAAACAATTAAATTAATATAATTACCAGCTACTTCTCTGCCATTCCATAAAATTCTAATGTCAAATACACCAACTTCTTGTGGGATATAAGTAACAATATAAATGCCTTCTTCCTCTTCTTCAATTTCACAATCAACTTCGCTCTGAGGACCTAAATATGGAATTTCATAATTCGTTAATTTTAACTAATTAATTGAAAATTTTTGAAACATTGATAGTTACCATCAATATGGACCTCTGGTCTACCCCAAAGTCCCTTTCCATTTAGTTTGAAAGATGCCGGTATGCCACATTGAGCCACTGTTAGACCCGCTCCTTCGATTTTAGGATTGCCTTCTTCTTGAGCTATGAAAGTTATTGGACTACCTGGAAAATGATTTAGTTTTTATTTAAATTACATATTTCATTCAATAATTCAATTACCGATTTTAAAATATTATCCTTTAGAGAATATGTAATGATATTTCCTAACATCCTATGAAGACTTTTAAAATCACAAATTATTATTATTATTATTAATTATAAGATCATGTCATTCATTACCTGGAACTTCAATTCCACCATAAGTAATTGCAATTTTATATTTTCCGGGAACTGTGGGTGTAAATTCTATAAGTTCGCCTTCGCCATCGGCGGTACCTTTCACTTCTATCGGAAGATGTCTGCCCAGTGGACTAGTCACAGTCACGTCTAACTCAGCAAAGCCTGCATCCTTTCGATTTACTATTAAAATATTAAATTATTTAATAATACTAAATTATAGATAAATGAAAAGTTTTCAAAAATCACCATCTTACGTGTAAAGGATATTTTCTCGTGAACAGAAAATGTTGTTGTCTTCACTTTCTGCATGGTGACGGAATTTGCATCGAACACTTGACATATATAAGGAGAACCGGATATACTTTTCCCACAATAAAAAATTTCGATTTTATGACTTCCTAAATAATTAATACAAAAATAAAACCATCAAATTGAGGTTAATATTAATATAACAACTTCACTTAACAAGCAGAGTGATGACTGAAATGAATGCTTCTAGCATTTTAGTCACTGAAGATAATTGTAATATTCAACTACTCAAAACTGGGTATACTTTATAAACAAAGTGTATGAAACCAATCTCCAACACAATTGTACAGAAAGCAAACATCTTCAACCATGTTAAACAGATATTGTCAGGTTAATAAGCTGTATAAGAACTGCAAAAGTCAGTTAGACTAAAGATGTTCATTTAATACAGTCAAAAACATTTGCTTTTTGTAAAATTGTCCTAGAGATTGGTTTAATTTGCTTTATTTATAATTATTAATACAAACTAATCACAATCTACATTGACATATTATTATAAGTGAAATTTTTATTGAACTTCTATTAAATACTTGTAAAAATGATGGTACTCGTTGGTTATCCTCCCACTTTCTAATCTTACGTATCTGTCGCATTGCTTACAAAATAATATAGATGAGCTTGAATGGATGACCGAATGAAATAATATCTTTGATTTGGGAAAAATTTAATTATTAAGTTTAATTTGTTTCAATAATGTTACAAACAAAATAGCTTTTTAACTTTATTTTTTTAAAGAAATTATGCATTAAGCTGCAAATTATTCTTTGATTTGGGAAGTTGTGTTAATAGGACATTTTGTGGAGAATGGATTATCCATTCAATATTCGGAATTTGCTTTTATCCAAAGATGACAATGATCATATCCTGAAGTAATGTAATGCATTACATTACATGAAAGCTTTTGTAAAATAAAGGTATTAAATGAAGTTATATTTTGAGTGGAAAAATCCAAATTATAGAGGTAATAAAACAACTCTACATGTAATGTTGGTATGCGGACAAATATGTGGAAAAGGCATAAATTAAACAAGGCATAAAAATACAATAAAACATTTTAAACTTGTAATAATTGTGTGTATATATATACATTTTTTAATCAAATAATTTTGTTGATTAAAACTTTTTGTAAAACCAAATAGAAATTAAATTGTTAGAAAATTGTTTAATTTAATCAATTTTCTGAATTATTTTTGATTATTCACAAATAATTCAATTGAAAATAATTGTTCTTATATGTGTATAAACTGATTTCAAAGACCAATAAATATTACAATAAAACAATCTAAGTTAAATAATTTAATTAGTATTTTTAATATTAATCAAAAGCAGTTTAATATTTGAAGCTTACCTGTGTGTTGTGGTGCCCATTCTACTAAAAGACTACCATCTTTTTGCTGATAACATTTTACCGGTAATGGAGAACCATTTGGACCTACACATATAATGGATATAAATAAATTCATCAAAATCGATCAAAATACAACAGTATTGAATATTTTCTAACCTGATACTAAAATATCGAAATCTTTTGCTTCTCCGTAACCACCAGTTTCAACAAGAAATGATGCGCTTTCGCCGTACGCTACAGACTTTAATCCAATTCCGTGCGCAATAATCGAATGGCCAGGGTCTCTAATGTCAACGATCTGAGGACAACCTATACATGTTGCGATTTGTACAAAAAAATAAAAAAATTTTAGTAAAATATTTTAAATTCAACATGCATTAATAATGAAAATATAGCCACTTCCCAGCTTACAACCGATCTCTT
This sequence comes from Centruroides sculpturatus, assembly GCF_000671375.1. Classification (NCBI taxonomy): domain Eukaryota; kingdom Metazoa; phylum Arthropoda; class Arachnida; order Scorpiones; family Buthidae; genus Centruroides; species Centruroides sculpturatus. The sequence continues at coordinate 104,583 of NW_019385853.1, read as the reverse complement.
GTGAATCCTAATACAGTAAAATCTATCTAATGCAATGGTACCACAAGCTAGAATTCTGCTTTAACAGGTTCAGTTTTATAGAATGTTACATTTGGTTAAAGTAGGAAAAGAAAATTTGAAAATAATCTTAAATTGGAGGAGAGGCATTTCTAAATATAATGAGCAAACATTATTTTTATTTTGAAATTTTTAATTTAAAATATATGCTCTGTATCTCAACTTATTAGTGTCCTGCCCCTATACACCATACTTTTCCTGACAAAAGAGTCATGCCAGTCATCTATGAAACTCTGTTCTGGGGAAAATTTTTGAATTGAAGTTACGTGATTCTTGGTCTCTACTGGAAGTTCGTATATAGTTATTTGAGGCATCCCGTCCCTAAGCTTTCCATATATGGTCTAGAGCAGTGTTTCCCAAAGTGGGGCCCACGCCCCACAAGGGGGCAATTCGATTGTTAAGGGGGGCAATTTGAAAATGAGTTGTTGACCCCTTTTTTTTTTAGGCATCAGAATTTTTCATCGAGCTATTCGGACTTGATTAGCTAATATTGGAAGATTAATCGCGGGCCACATAAATTCATTAGACAGGCCGTATGTTGGCCATGCCTGGTATAGCCACTGTATATGTTGGGGGGCATGAGAATTTTAGAAAGGCTTAGGTGGGGCATAGCACAAAAAAGGTTGGGAAACACTGGTCTAGACTTTCATCTATCTAACATCGTTCTTGGGATTAAGGAAGGACAGACAGAAAGACAGATGACAGTGAGAATTTATAGGTCTGCACCAAATTTAAGTATTTTTACCTCATATGTTTCAAAGACATGTTAATGTATAGAGGAAAAATGTGTGTAAAACCCAAAACCCTTGGAATATATTTCAATTATCATTTAGAATTAAGCTTCTTTTACATGGAAAAATTCTGTTTTACTTTATTACTGGTTATGTTAAGCAATTAAAGAAAAAGTTTTCTGTTTTACATTAGACAGGTTTCCAACTTTCATGATGTTTTTACATAGAATATCATTGTTACAAGATTTAGTTTCTTTTTTACATTGAATTCTGTCTTATAAAGGGTCTATTTTAAACAGGTTTTACTGTACAATATTTTGAAGTGGAATTTCAGTCTTTGCCAATTACCAGAATTATTTATTTCAATATTATTCTACTTCAATGTTTCATGATTTTTGTCCCTTTTAATAGATGATTCTATCTATCTTTTTCCCTTAATTTAATAACTGAAATTTAAACAAAGGTAACTTTCTAATTGGCTCCATAAAACTAATATAAGAAGAGCGTATATTCATCTTTTACGACAAAAATAATTCCATTAATATTAAAGTACATCACTTGAGATTTTCAGTTTTTGGATAAACCAAATAATTTAAATTTGTTAAATTATTAAATTAGTGGCACAAATTATAAAGATTAAAAAAAAATCTTACCTGGTGCTTGATGACCATTGTAATAAACATTTATTTTATGAGGCACATCAGATTTCGGAGTGTAAAGTACCTGATATACTCCGGAATTTAATTCCTGTAAAGAATGTTTTACTTCATGATTACCGGCCATGATCGAGACCATAAGATTTCCCCTTCCAGCTCGAGAGGTGTCAACTATATTATTTAAACAAATACTGTATTTTAGTTTCGTTGGCATTATAATTTATACAAGAGAATATATGCCAAGTCATAATACCTTTGAACATCTGCTCTCTTCCTATGACACCATCTTCTATGTCCATTACTTTGACACGACTCGGATCACAAACTTCGACCAAGAATGGTTTTCCGAATATGGGAGAACCGGAATGAAGTACTTCGATTTTGTACATCCCCACTTCGCGGCAATTATATTCGACGTGATGGGTCGTCTGATCTGTCTTAACCAACGTAACTGGTACTGGAATGCCCATTGGCCCTGAATATGTATTAAATTTGAAAAACAAAAATTTCAGTTTAGGAAATAAGCCAGTAGTTGTTTGGCAATATACAGTATATTTTTAAATTAGGGCAATATATGTAATAAATTAAATAAATATAAATTTTTTACACTGTTTAAAACTTTAAATAATTACCTAAAACTTTGACATTTATGTCACCCTCTAATCCATTTGTATCGATTTCGAAACTGTTCACTGAACCAACGAGTCCCTGTCTCAATCCTTCTCCATTAATGGTGACAGAAGTTTTTGTCATTTTGCTGCTACTGCTTAAAGTTCCATTTGATGAGTCTCGGATATCGATTTTAAATGGACTTCCTGCAATAAAACAAATTGAAATTCATAAAAATTTTTAGGATTTTTAAATCTTATATTAATTTATATTTAAATTTATCTAATTTTGTATCAATAAATAAAATAAAATATAATTAATTATTTAAACACAATCTTTTTGTTTATAGATACTTGTGGGTGCACAGGGTGGCCAATAAAAGGTGTTAGAAGATAAAGGGCTCTCCTCAGTTTCCTTTTCCTTTATTAAGCAAATTCTTTCCTTTATCAATCACTATAGACAACTGTTTACAATTTTTATCAAGTCATCAACAGTGGAGGCTCAACTGTCTAATGTGGGATTGCTGAGTAACAACACTACTACTTTGCAAAATAAACTATATATAATAATTTATTTTAATTAAATTATAATATAAAAAACCAGAAATTTCATATCATATTTTTTAAAAATTTACAGGTCACAGAATACTTGGAACCACTGCTCTGACCCAGTAATTAATTTCTGCTGTGTGCTTTCCTGCAGCAAAACTATTAAAAATGTTGAACCATCTCAAGTTGCATCATATTATGAGACACAAATGACCATTCTCTGAGTGGGAGATGGCACGTACTATTTAACAGTGCTGTTGCAGGAGGGAAAACTATATACAACAGCCCTAATAGAAATTGTGATTTGATCCTTCTTTGGGAGTGCAGCAGTTCCACAGTGCTTATTTCAAGCCACTGCCAATCAACAGTCTTGTTTACTTATGGTTATGCATCCTTCAAGTGCACTCTTAAGGCAGTAAAGACACTTTCTTTCCCAAAATCCACTTAGTGGTCATATAATATTATTATTAATAAGATTTACTATCGTATTTCTAATATATTTTTATTCTGTTTTGACTCAATTTTACCAACAGCTGTGAAATAATATATTGGGTTGTTCGGAAAGTAAGTTAGTTTTTTTTCCATGGAAAAAAACACAATATTTTTATAATAAATAAATATTTTATTGAATTATATAGCAACCATTTTGGTCAAATACCTGTTGTCATCGTTTCTGGTAGTAGCATGATTTCACATTCATAAAAGTTTTGATCGTTGCTTACAAAAAACTGATCCAAGTGATTTTTGACATTGTCATTTCAAGTGAATGTCTTACAGTTTAAAAAAATTTGTATAGACCAGAACAAGTAATAATCTGAGTGTGCTCGATCTCGCAAATATGGTTGGTGTGATAGCAAGTCCCACCTAAGTTATAACATTTTCTGACGAGTTACCAAACTTGTGTGAAATTTGACATTATCGTGGTAAAACACTACACCTGTTTTGTTGATCAATTCTGACCACCTTTTCTGTTTGATGATATTACTCAATTTGTTTACTCGATGGCAATACACTTTCGAATCAATTGTTAAATTGTCTGGTAAAAGCTCCAAAAAAAAAATTTCCTTAAAATCCCACCAAAGAGAGCATCTCTATTTAAGAACATGTGGAACCCATATATCAAGCTTTGAAATGAAACCAATTTGTTTCAAGTAATCATAAACAGTTAAATTTGACAAATTTAATCTCTTAGTGATTTCATGTGTTGTTATTCAGCAATTTGTTTAAATCAGTACCTTTATTTTGTTTTCATTAGCTTCAACTGGCCATCCAGAACGTGGTGCATCTTCAATATTAAAATTGCCAGAACAAAATTTTGTAAACCAGTTTTGGCACTGTCGTTCTGTCAATACATCTTCTCCATACACGTCACACAATTTTTTTCTCACTTGAACAGCATTCTTACTTTTCGGTAATAAAAGAGCAAAATATGCCAAAAATGCTGCTTTCAATCTTCCATATTTGATGGGACACAAAAAATAAACAATTGCACGAAATCAAAGAAAATTTTTTACAAATAAGCCTTAAAATGTTAGCTGTCAAAATATATACAGTGGAACCCCGGTTAACGAACGTCCTGGTTAACGACCAAATCGGTTAACGAACTTTTATTTTGCAAAAAATTTGTCTCGGATAACGAACAAAATTCGGATAACTAACGTAACGGTATTTTGTGTCAAATTTTAGTTGGTGTTAATTCGAAAAAGCAATGCTTAACTCGCGCATGGCATGCGCGAGTTAAGCATTGCTTTTTCGAGTGTTTGTGCTATGCTTCTTTTTTCAGTTTTGTGATTTATATATTTAATCAATATGGCATCCAAGAAAGAAAAAAGTCATAGTGGTAATAGAAAACGACAACGCAATATAAACGACAATGCGCTATCGCATTTGAGAAAAATTTTGATTAAAAGAGTAAGACAATCAACTTTAGATCAATTTCTTGTTTCTTACAGAAAGTTTGTTTGTTTGTTAAGTTATGGCAACGCAACACTTGAGCGATCTGCCTAGGGGAATGCCTTCTGGGAGGTGTTTTTAAGGGAAACTGGCTCCTATTTAGGCGTTACAGACGTGGAGAAAACCCGGAAAACTCCACATGGCCAGCCCGTCTGAGCAAGGTGTGAACCCACGAACGAACTCCCCGTGTTTAAGGTACGAAGACCACTTAGCCACTGGTGGGTTTTTTTACCGAAAGAGACTTCGACTCGAAGAATCTTCCAATGAAGTGCTACCCGTTATTTTTTGGAGGGGATTCCCCTTCTAAGCATTAAGGTTCGTATATCTCCACTTTTCTGCCACCACCTACAACAAACGAAGGTATGTACAGTGCTAGTTTATTAAACAAAGTTTACATGTTTGTTGCTGTAATGATACATACTACGTTTTCTTACATTTTCATCAAAGAAAATTACTGTATATTACAAATAAAATCACAAAAATTTCGGAGACTAGAACGGATTAATTGCATTTGCATTAATTTCTATGGGAAAAATTGCTTCGGTTAACGAACAATTCAGTTAACGAACGGAGTCGTGGAATGGATTAAGTTCGTTAACCGGGGTTCCACTGTAATGATAATATGGTTTAGAATGAAAATGGCGGGAAAAATATGACTAATCCGTCTAGTGGTAAAAAAAAATGAAATTACTTTCCGAACAACCCAATATATTTGCTTTCTATATTTTCAATATCTTGCATTTTTTATTTTGCAATCTTTTACTGCTTATTAAATTATTTCATTTCTTGTCCATTGCAACTCTGCAACAGAGAAGAACACACAAATCTAGAGATTGAGTCTTAAAGAGATATATGGTATCATTAATTTAAAGGTCCAATGTCAATTGATAGCATATACAATTAAAATCCAACTAAATATTTAATATAGTGACAATAACTGAATTATTCCTTATGTATGTATTAAAATCTTCAAAGAAAAATCAACTGATAGACATCATTTCATTTTTGTAATTTTTCAGTATTTTTCATAGAGATGGCTGTACTACATAAAGATGAAAATGCTTTTGATAAAGTGACAAACTTCTTTGCAGTTTTGATACATCCTCCACAATATTAAAAAAGAATTTTTCAAACCATACTAAAATATTGTTTCTGTACACTTTTAAAATCTATTAATAACAGAGAGAGTTTTGAATCAAAAAGTTTGATGTCAAGATATTTACGTCATTAAGAATTACTTGTGTTGCGACATTATCATTTGAAACTGCAGTTTAATTACTTTAGATCTGTTTACCTGGAACATCTTCTTCGTTAAAAGTAATATTTATATAATGGGACATTTTTTCTTGAGGAACAAACGTCACATCGTAAAGACCTCTACTTTTCATGGATACTTCGGCTCTTACCGACGATTTTCTTGTTGTAACTACTAATTCGAGTGTTCCTTCTCCTGCATGTGAGGCGTCCACTAAACAGAAATAGTAATCATTGTAAAAATTAAGAGTCATCAATCACATTATGAGTAAATTAAAATTTAGAATTTTGTAAACACAATAACAGATCATATAGCTGAAAGTCAAAATTAATTTTAATTATAAAATAAAATTTTTAAACAACTTTGATTTTAATTCTTGCGTCACTGTCTTTGAGGAATTAAAATAATTTGTATCAATGTTATAAAACTAAATATTTCAATTGTAAATAATGTTCGGTGAAATAACAATAAAATATTTAGTTTTGTAACATTGATACAAATGATTTTAATTCCTTGAAGACAGAAATGTAAGAACTAAAATTGGGTTAAAAATTTTATGCTATAATTAAAATTAATCTTGTTTATAATCTGTGAAATAAAAAAATACAAGGCAAGTTCAATATAAAATCAGACAAGTATCATTAGAAGTCAAGAGGGTGAGAGCAGTAGCAATCCATTGGCATGTGCAGATGTAGTAAAGAGGTAACTGCACAAGTTTACATCCAGGTGTACATGTAGAGTTCTAAGCTTGAAAACCACTACAGTTATGTAGAAGATTCTTCACTGCATTCATTGCAACCTCAGCTGTGGAGAATCTTCTGCATAACTGTGGTGGTTTCGAAGCTTAGAACTCTACACATACACCTGGGTGTAAACTCATGCAGTTGTCTCCTCACTGCACCCAAACATGCCATTGGATGTCTATTGTTTTAGTCAAAACCAGACATTACATTACTCTTCCTTTGTGCACTGCCATTTTATCAGTCTGATGTCTGATATTCTTGTACATCAATAGTATTACCAATAGGAGTTACTGTTTCATAGAGTTGGAAGTTTTGTATGTCAAAATTACTGTCACCTTCCTGACTTTTAATGGCACTTTAATTGTTTTCTATTGAACCTGCATCATATAATACTTGGCATATATAAATATTAAAAAATTAAAGCACCGAATAATAAAAATTCATTAAAAATGTGTTCAAAAATCTTCAATATATTTGGCTTTTTTTGAGAAAATTGTACATTTAAATTCTTTATATAACTTTCATCTTCAGTATAATGTAGATTTGATCTGTTGGTTCTTTTTAGTATAGAGCTGTAATACAATTTTTTCTACTTTTTTACATTATTTGAAATTTTTTATTATTACATGATCATATCAATTGCAATAATCAATTCCTGCCAAATTTTCATACTCTGATTTCTTGATTTAATCTAGTTTTAAAAATTTTATCTGTTTTACCTATTCTATTCACATATTAAAATATCATACCGAATTACAAGATTACAACTGAGCATGATATTGCTTTCTTCGTCACCCATAAATTATACTTTAGCAGCTCGATTACTTAATTTCAGAATTACTAAAATATTAAACTTTGATATGTGGTATGCTTATATATTTCATTTTAGTCTCTGTATATGCATTTATTTTATATTATTTTAACCAATTTTTATTAATTTTCTTTGTTTAAAAATCTTACCTTGAAATGTACACTGTTTTCCAATTATTCCTTGACTCAATTTTGAAACTTTTACTTTAGAAACATCATAAACATTGCAAGTAAAAGGACTACCAGGTGAATGAGAACCATCTAACATAACTGCTACGGTATGGGGACCTAAATTTTATATGTATATTTTATTAAAGACTGTAATTTTGTTTAAAAATAAAAATGCAAAAGTAGCTTACCGACGTCGATGGGATTAAACTGAACTTCAAATGTTGTAATGGAAGTTTTTGTTAAAGTAACGGGAATTTTTTTTCCAGAAGGACCTTGGATCGAAGGTTAAAAAATCTTATTAAATTAATTTCTTAATTGGTGTATTGTTATTTTAAAAATAACCTTTTACCTGTGACGATTACTTTACATTCAGCATTTTCGGCACCTCTTGTATCGACGGTAAAGTGAGCACCGCGAGACAGCGAAGTCATTCTCAATGATGATCCCGTTATCACTGACTGACTGCTGTCTGTGACTTTAACATAATACGGACTCCCTAATGTTAATTAAATGGCAAATTGGTTAAGCTACATTATACATTAAATTTGGAGAAAATATTTTGTAAGTTTATAATTTTATCCAACATACCTGGAACTGGTTCTCCATTAAATTTAACACTAAGCATATGCATCTGGGGTTCAGTCGGTTTGAAATTTACTCTAAACTTTGCATTTCCTTCAGACTGAACATAATTTGGAACGTTTCTACCATTTACGGAAACGATAATTTCTAAATTACCAGCTCCGGCTTGACAAGCATCGACTAAAATGACAGAATTACTTGTAAATAAATCCAAATTATATTTTTAAAAACTTGTTAGGAACTACATAACATACTACTAAAATATACAGGTTTCCCTACGATTCCACTTCCAATGTCGGTCACCTTTACTCTACTAGCATCGTATGCTTTAACGAGAAAAGGGCTACCCATGATCGGATGACCGTGTAATCTAACATCAATAGAATGATCACCTGAAAAATAAGATTGATAATTTTCTATTATGCTATGAAATTAATCATTACATTTAGTTTAAATAAGTGTATCTTACCAACTTCGACAGGTGTATATTCTACTCTATATCCACTGTGATAATTTCCATTAATATATTCTTGTAACTGTTTTTGATTTGGCCCTAGAATTTACATAATTAAATAATAGAATAATAGTGAAATTAAGTTTGTAAGTGTTAAAATTTCACGTTACGAAACTCTTAATAAAATTTACCTAAAATAGTGACTTGAAAATCGCCCATGTCTGTACCGTGTGTATCGATAACAAATGAGGTAGGTTGTTGAATGGGAACTCGCTCTATACCTTCACCTTTAATTTTAATTTTAGTGTAGTCAACTATTTGACATTCAAATGGACTTCCTGTAAACAGTAAATTAAAAACTTCAGAAAAATTAAAGTCATTAAACAGTTGCTTTTAGAAATAATTAAAATTTATTTATTTAAAGAACTGCTCATTAAAATGATCAAAAAATAGATTTTAAGTTTTATTATTCCATTCCTTTGAATCCTTTCTAACACCTTTCAGGGGGAAATTTTTGAATTGAAATAACATGACTTCAAATATAAACAGGAAATTCGTATATAGTTAATTGGACCTCCTTCCCCTAAGCTTTCCATATTTGGTCTTGGCTTTCATCTATCTAACTTTGTTCTCAAGGTTAAGGAAGGTCAGAAAGACAGACAGACAGATGACAATGGAAATTTTTTCAAATTGTAGCCCAGTTAAGAGTGAGTGATGTTCGAATTAATTGTCAAATAGATGTTACAATAGTCTACAAGGCACCAAGGATCTAAAATATTTGACACTTTTCATAAGTGCAATGTCCTCTTTTAAATGTTATTTTTCATTTTTCAATATTTTTCTTCAAAGAGGTCATTTTGTAAAAAATAAATAAAAATTAATGAATATCTACTCCATTTTTATAAAATACTTAGCTTAAAATTGGAAAAAATCAAAACAGAAACAGCAGCACAGGGAATTGATAAGTCATCTTGAAATTTTTGAATAAATGAGCAAAGTAAAGGAGGGTTGGCCTAAGGGAAAAGCAAAGTAAGTCGGTTGGGCTGAGAGGGAGCAAAGAAAATGGGATGTGGAAGGGTGGGTTGTCAGCACCACAGGAGGTAGAGCAAAGAGAGCAAAGTGAGTGGGGATTGGTCTGAAGGGGATTGAATAATTGCAAAATCTTTGTTACAAATAGATAATATTAGAAACAAGTGGGTGAAGCCTGTAGAAAAGATATAAATCTGAAAATTTCTTACCAGGAACAATTTCCCCATTAAATTTTAAATCAATAATGTGCCTCTTAATATCTTTTGGCACAAACGTAATTGCATATAAACCGGAACCTTGAGCTTGAGGAACTGTAGGAACCTGTCCACTATTTACCATCACCTCCAAATTTCCAGGACCAGCATTTGCTGTTTCCACTAAAACATATTAAAAATTATTATAATATACATTTAATATATTATTTAAAAACTAATGCTAATTTTCAAAAATTCAATTTTAAGAATTTTTAAACACGTCTGTTAAAGAACCTTAATTAAATTCCAGCAAGATTTAATTTGAAATAAAATTTTTGTACTAACACTTTTGATCTATAAATGGAGATCTTCTTCAGGTCTATATGTTTGATGATGGAATGCTTGAATAGACTTCAAGTCCATCATTGTCCTGAAGAAGATCTCTATTTGTAGATCAAAAGCGTTAGTCCAAAAATTTTATTTCAAATTAAATCTTGCTGGAATTCAATTAAGGTTCTTTGCATGGGTGTAGCCAGAGTTTTGTTATGTGGGGGGCCTAGTAGAGGCCAACCTGACACAAAATTGAATTATTTCAAATTATTGTTCATCAAAATAAAATTTCTATAAGAATCAACAATAATTTAACACACATAAAATATGAAACTTCCTTTAATCATACATTCTCGTAACATTAATATCAAACTCTAGCAATGCCTTAAAAAAAATTAACCAATCAATTATTTTTTCTTTTACCATTCTTTAATATAGTTCACCATCTTGAATCTAGATATAGACCAGAGGTGGCCAACAGTTTTTTCCTCCAGGCAGAATTGGAAAGAAAACTTTTTCCACTGCCCGAACCAGAGGTGGCCCTAGCAAGATTTTCAGGTGATGTGAAAACTTATTGTGGTGTCACTCCGTAGAGACTAAACTGTACATAGAGATTACAGATAAACATTTTTCACATTAGGCACAAAAGGCCATTGACCTGTTTTTTCTTTTTTAGGATCAGAATTTCTCAACCTTCCTGTAACTTCACATTGTCAGGTGTGGAGAATCGCAGATCCATTCAACCAATTATTTGAAGTTCAGTCCAATATTCAGAGATTAGTTGCAGGCCGCAGTACACTACGCCCAATTAAATTAGCTTCAACTTTTTATTTCTTTTTGCAAATCGGCTCAACACTTTTTCGGCTGTGATTTTCTGGGAAGGGCACCAGGTTAACTGGGGGAGACCGTGCCCACCCATGCCCCTTCCTGGCTACGCCCATGGATCTTCGTTAGACTTGTTTATCATTGTATTATTCCAGTCTACCAATTGATGTTGTGACTCCATTAGGGATATTTTTTCTTTTTTGAAAATTAGGCAGTAAAGCATTATATTTAAGCATAAAATATAAATAAAATGCTTTATATAAAGTCTCCATTGTTACAATTATCTTGTATTTTATTATTAATCTTTTTACTAAACTGCTTGCTCTTACTTTCTATGTTTGTGAGATACTTGATTTATTACACCTTACTGTAAAGCTAAAGTAAACAAACAATAAAATTTTTTCTTATTTTTAATTCAATTGATACTTTCTATAGGTTTCTATTGAAAATAAAGAGAAAAATCAAACTCTCCATTTTTCACAAAATTACAATGGGTACATTCCAGTATGCATCGGTCTGGGCCACAATCAATGCACTGGTAAATGGTTTAATAAGCTTTTACTGGAATGTACGGATAGTAAACATTTTTTAAAATATGATCATTAATAATAATAAAAGATATTTTCACCACATAAATTTTTCTTTAAAATTATAAAAATAATTATTTTTACCTATGAATGATACCGGTTTTCCTATAAACCCTTTGGGCATGTCTTTCACTTTTATCTGCTTGATGTCATAAACTTTACTGATAAAAGGCGAATTAACAATTGGCATTCCTCTATAATTGATGCAAACTTTATATTCACCTAGTGTTAAAATAATTACATATAATAACAACTGTAAAATTTTAATTTGAAGATAAAACTGACAAGCATAAGAAAATGATATTGTTTAACAAGGATGTAAATAAAAGATAATTAAAATAAATTTTTCGTTAAATAAAATGGTTAATAAACTTTGACAAATTTATAATTTGCTCCATACTAATAAAAACAATCGATAATGGTATCATTAGTACGTAATTACCTGTTTGATTTGGCACGTATTCTACTTTTAAATATCCATTGCTAGCTTCTTTCATACTGTAAGGAACCGGTTTCTCGTCAGGACCTACCAATAAAAAAACCTTTTTGTTAAAAGAATGTTTGCTTAAAGGATCCAGTTTACGAGTAATAAATTAAATGGATATATTTGTAGCAGGAAATAGAGCAAATAAAAATACAGTACATACTACATAAAAATATAAAGAAACATTTTAAAACAAATTTCTATCCCATTTGATTAGGAAATTTAAGGCCATCATCTAGGAGAATATTGTGTTTCTCCTAGATGATAATGGCCTTAAATTTTCTCCTAGACAATAAAAAGTTTTGACAACATTTTATATCAAGTGTTATGTAATTTTTCACTTGTTAAAAATGGATGAATGACTTTTTTGTCGTCTGTCATTCATTCACTATTATGATTTAGAGTACTCAATGACATACTTATATAATTAGGATATTCAAAACTTAATTTAGAATTTATGTCTTGTTTAGTTTTCCAAATTTTGTTTATACTAGATATATCTAAACAGAAAGTTCAGTAAGTCATAAGTAAATTATTTTCAAACCAGTTTTTTTAATCCCTTCCTACAGGATAGTAGTTCCATTATATTCTCTTCACAAAACACTAAAATTATAATACTAAAACATCTCCCTATCTCAACTATAAGTAATATACTTAATAAGTAAGAAGATAAAAGTTGAAGGTAAAAAAACTTATAAAACACTTACCTTCAATTTTAACATTAATATCTTGTTCCAGTCCTGCTACATTCTGTATCATGAATATTGCTGTTTTATTAATTGAAGTTGCGATTAATCCCGCACCGGCTGCAGATATTATACCAGCTTCTATAATATGAACTGTGAATGGGCTTCCTGAAAAATTCCAAATATATTTTAATATAATATAATTTATAATTAAATAAAAAAATAAAATAAAATATATATTTACAGCACCACTTATCATCATTTTTGCTATATGAAAACAGATTTCTATAACATGTAATATATGAAGTAATACATTTTAATGTTATTAATATTGTGTAAACAGATAGGAAGTCTTGTTATTTTAAAACTACATTATAAAAAGATTAGTCATACATAACAGCTACATAATATAATATTATAATAATATAACATAATATTTAATTTTGAAAGTAGAGACAAAGTTTTTAAAAACTGTAAATGCCAATAATGAGTAAAATTTTAATCAAGTCCAACCCACTCAATATGTGACTCATGACACTTCCTCTATCTTCCGACCCCCTTGACATTTAATAACCAAAATTTAATTGCATTGATGCCCCTTATATACATATTACTGTACCAAATTTTGTTTCTTGATCTTTATCCCATCCTGAGATATTAAATAAAATACAGACTAACACAAGCACACAGACATGCAAAATTTTTTCTAGTTTTTTCGAGATTTTGAGTTCAGGGTTCTCAAAACATCAAGATTTGCAAAAAACCCATATTAGCCAGGAAAGTAAAAACCATGAGTTTCTGTCAATGGGTGAAATATATATAAAAAACTAAAGTTCATTATAATAGTTTATAATGGAAATTGAAAGCAAAAACAAGGCCAAAGTTGATTAATAGATTTATTATTTGACTACATGTTTTATTGTATAACAGACAATTTTCTAATATATATTATTAGTTGGCCATTAGTTATTATCCTCACTGATACACAAATAACTACTTTTTAAAGTTATGATACACAAATAACTACTTTTTAAAGTATGTACAGAATCCCTCAAACAAATATTAATTTTTCAATAATTCATATTTGTTTTGTAGAGAGATGAAAAAAAAAAAGGTTGAGTCGAAAAGGAGTTTTGCTATCATACTAGCAAATCTTCATTTAAACGCTTTAAACCCTTTAAACCCATTGAAATAAAAACAATATGACATCAATATCAATATTTTTATTAGCTAAAAGTAATTGCTTTGGCCAAAATGCTGTAGAACCATTCATCCATTATTAAAGACTCATTCTCAAAATTTAGACAGTCAAGTGACGTTCAATAAAAAACTTCTATTAATAATCAATCTATACTAATATTATAAAGAGGTAAAGCTTGTAAGTTTGGATGTAGGAGGTAATCTCCAAAACTACTCATCTGATTTCAAAAATTCTTTCACCGATATTTAGAATGTACTGTACCTTCAGGGTGGACATAGGCTGTATATTATTCCATTAAACATTCATATAAATTAAAATATATCATCTAAGTAAGCATTATATTTTTGGTGTCAGCAGGTGGTGAGGGAAAAGACACATACATATATGAGATAGGTAACTGTGCAGCACAGTCACGTGGTCGGCAAGATATGCAGTGCATGTGTCAGAACTTGTGCTGAACATTTGCCTATTTGTTGTCGCTTAAAATAATGAATATCTTTTGTCCCATATGCGTTCCTAAAACATTCATATAAATTAAAAGATATCATCTAACTGATACTATTATAGTCACAAACTGAATTCCACACAGGCGAAAGTGCAGGCACAGCTAGTTAATATAATTTGGCACACAGCCAAGAGAAATAGCAAAAGTTTTAATAAGAATAATTACAATTCATTAATGAAAACTATTTAATCAACTTTATATTTTTGAAGAGACAAAAATCTTGGCATTATTATTCTTAAGTAAAGTATTTGGTTGCAATTCAACCACTTTACTTAAAATAAAAATCTTTTTTTGGCTATATAAATCAAGCAGCATATTCATTCATATAATTTTGAAAAATATGAGTAAAAGATATTCAGACCGGGATTTTAATACTTAGCCGAGATATGAAAAGTGTACCATTAAACAATTGAAAGTTTCATTCTCAGATGAAATATTGTAATTCAAGTCTAATAATATATTAAGTCAGAAAAACAATTTCATGTATCTTCTTACTGGTTAAAATAGAACAAGAATATTCAATAACAATAAAAATTATTTCTATTAATTTAGTAACAGAAATTAACACAAATTTTTATTGCAGTTTCTTCTGTATAATATTTTATTTTCAATATTTAACAATAGATTGGTTCTTGAGTAATCATTTAACCAAACTTTTAGTCCAGTAGTATATTAAAAATTAACTTAAAATTATATTGGTAAATTTGTTAAATTTTCATTTAACAATCTATTCAGAAAAATATGAAAACCAGTAGGCAATTTTTTGACAATGATAATGAAAATGATAAATACATTTAAAACATATTTCTTATTTATATATCAATAATAATAAAAACAAATTTAAAAATAATAATTTATAATAGATACCTGGAACGGACTCTTTATTAAACGATATACTAATTATGTGTTCGTGAAGATCCGTCGGAACGAAGGAGACTCCAAATTTTGCACTTCCCAGAGGATGAACCTGAGTCGGAATATTCCTTCCTTTTGCACTTACTGTTATTTCTAAATTCCCTTCTCCGGCTTGGCTTGCATCCACTAAATATAAAAAAAAATAATATTAGAAAAGTACAGTGGACCTCAATATAATGTGTTATATGGGTCAATATGCATAAAATGTGTTTTAACTTTTTGGCTATTTTGCTATTATTCCACACTCACAGTTCATAAATAACACGTGTGATTCATATAATGCAGTTTCCTATAACACAGACCATATTCCCTGTATTGTATATGTGGTTCACTGTATTGTTATTGAAAGGTCATAAATTGAACAAATATAGATAATATTTTAACAATATTTAAATTTCTGTTAATTTAAAAATATTTCATTTTATTCTACATATATTTTATCTAAAACAAATCAAGTCTCAACCTTTTCTTTGAGTCTACAAGGTTGTAGACTCAAAGAAAAGGTTGAGACTCAATTTGTTTTAGATGAAATGTTTTATTTGAGGCTACAAAATTTATTGAGATTCCGCAATAAATTTTGTAGTCTCAAATAAAACATTGAACCTCTGTGCTTTAGACAAAAACAATGGAAGATGTCATTTGGATTGTCTGCATTTGTATTTTTAATGAACTTGAGTGTCCTGGATTTTTAAATGTAATGGTAAGAGTAATGGGACTTGAACCTGCAACTGCCACTTACTGTGTGAATGCGTTGCCGATAAATGGCAGTTTCGAGTTTAAGTCCCTCTCTGGGCCAATTCTTTTTTCCAGAATTTCCTAAATTATTTCATAAATATTGATTTAATTATAATTATTAAATTTAATAAAAGTTGGCACCTAACACCTATCAATAGTGCCAAATTATACAATATTTAATTATTAACAGTAGCGGTAATGTAGCAATCATTTAGCTTGAATTTAGTAAAAGAAATATTTAAAATTTTCAAAAAAACTCAGAGTAGTTTCAAATATTTTATATTCTAATAATGGAAATAATTGGCCAGCATTAATTTTTCTAAATAAAAATAAAATAATGACTTGTTTCATTTTTTTTATAATATTAGATTCACTTTTAAATAAATTGTTCACGTTTTTAAGTAAAATTAAATTACATTAACTTTACTTGAAAATATATTTCAATATATTTGCAAAACATGGTTTCAAAAACAACATTTACTTTAAAAATTTAGGATTATTTACACTAAGTCAGTTTAGGAATTGAAAATAGCGAGGTTGTGGCTGAAGTTTTCATCTTTAAAATGTGAACATCGAATGTCGCTATCTTGTAAGCAGCGCTCAAGATACAGATGAAAGCTTCGGCTGCAACCTCTTTAATGTAAACATTTTTTATACGTATAACATATAAAATATTCATTTAAAGTATATAATACTCATTTAAAGTAATTTTTAAATTCTTAATAATTTTTTAGTTACTTGAATCAAATGTTTTAATATTATCTTGACTATATTTATTAAATTTTTTAAATATTAAGTTTAAAATTTTTACCTGTAAACTGGACAGTTTTACCCAATAAACCTTCAGGCATTCCACTCACTTCTACCCGTTTGGCATCATACACCTTTATCGTCAAGGGCGTTCCGTTAACTCTATTTCCCAAATATTCGACCAAAATTGTATGTTGACCTAACAGAACATTAAACAAAGTGATGTAAATATATTTCAAATGTTCTATAATATAATAATTCTTTAAAAATATTTTTTATTACTCTAAACAAATTATTATATGGCAGAATCTGCTTATTGGAATGTAAGGCTCCTCAGAATAAAAAATTGCTAAAAAAGTTGGGGGTTTTTTCTGTATAAATGGATGTCAGTGTGTGTGTGTTTGTGGGACATGATTTTGTTCACCTTCTTTAAAACTTTGAAGCACCTGTGCCTTTTATCAGAAATTTTGCAGGGAAGTTTGGGTATTAGGGGCATAGATGCTATTAAATTTTGGTGATTAAAAGTTGAGGGTGGAGATAAAGGGGAGATCACACATCACATCTCAAGTGGGGTTGGACTTAATGAAGATTTTACTTGTTATTAATAATTAGAATTTTTTATAAAATTCATTTCTACCCACAGAATTAAGTTTTTTTTGCCATTTTATATTAATTAGTGATATTGTGAGAACCTGAGCTAGCAATTTTGTAATTTAGAAAATTTAATATTTGTTCAAAGAGAAAGAAAATTGTTTAAGCAGAAGATGACAAATATAACAGGAAGTTCACAAGATTTTCTCTTTAATAGACCAGGTCTGTTATCCACACTGGCTGGACCTCTTCATTCTCTTTAATAACATTTCACTCATAAATGGCACATCTGGCAACGTAAAGAAACAATTTCTGGATTAAAATCGTCTATTTAATTATTCTATATTTTTGCAAGTGATGTGAAGTGCCTATAAAATTTACATATTTCTGTTCATAATAGCTTATCATAATTCTGCAGGAGTAGGTTTGTTCTTTCACAGCATCTTCTACCATCAACAGTGTAATACATTTGTAAATTTTCTAAAAATAATTTCCCGAGCTGCTTTCGGATTCACACAAGCCACTACTTCCCTCAACAAAAGTATGAGGTAGTCCTATGGTATGGTAGGAGACATGACACTAATTAAGTTGTTAAACGTTTCTGCCATTTTTCAACATTATCCCATGAGTCAATGTGCAATGTGAATGTGTGGCACAACGTGTTTTACTTGGAGTTCAAACATCAAATGTGTACTTCTGCTTGCTGTACAAGTTTAACATTTGAACTTTGGCTGCAACCTCTCTATTAAAAATAATCGTGTCAATTCTTATATTCTATTATATGCAACAGAAAAATTTAACTTTCTAATATCTTACCGACTTCTTTTGGAATGAACTCTACAAAGTAACCATTTCGAATGTTTTCCCACATTTTAACAGGTAAGACAGCATTGCTAGGTGCTGAAGCAAATTTAAATAATTAAATTATTAAAAAGTTATGAAACAAAACAGAAATTTTTAAAATTACAAAAAGTTTATTTACATGTCACTGTAACTTTAAAGTTTGACTCTTGTGCTCCTTTTGTGTTGATTATGAAACGAGCGGCATGATTGACCGGTATCAGTTCTAATTTATGTAAATCTACGGAAATGCTATTGGTGTCTGACACTTCAATTTCGATGGGACAACCTGAAATAAAATTTTAAAAATTGTTAATCATTAAATAATTTTTATGGTTTCTTTAGTGGTACACTAAAACAAATCCATGTAGACAATGTTTTTATCCCTCCCTCTCCACTGCGTATAATAATATACTTTTTCTGATCCCCTTCCCTTATTTATCAATCTAAATAGACATAAATGATGCAATGTAAAAATAATAACTATTAGCCATTAAAAAACACAATCTGATAATATCATTGTTTGCTTTTCTCATTACCCACTAAATATTAAATAAAGAAAAAATATAATACCAACATTTTCGAATGTAATTTATAAACATACAATTAAAAATTTCTATTGCCCAAATTAAGTAAAACAATGTAAATTAAATGTTACCTGGCACATTTTTATCATTGAATTTAATATCGATTATGTGAGGAATTGGTGCTTCAGGCCTGAAACTCACTAGACATCTCCCATTACCTAATACTTGAACTTGATTCGGTACATTTCCATCATTAATCGATATTTCTAATTGTCCTTCTCCGGCCAAAGAGGCATCAACTATATTATAAAAATAATTATGATTATTTAAATATTATCTAAAAAGCCTACAATAAATTTGTATTGTTAACTGTTAATAAATTGAACTTTATTATCAAGTTTGATTTCTTAGCAACTATTATACAAGATATTATTTCTAAACATATGTTATTTTATTTATATTTTTGAAATTATCAAAATCATGAAGAGAAACAACATTGTTAAATATTTTTATTACATGATAATTTATTTAATATTGCAATTAGGATTGTCAATTGTCTTCCTTTGGGAGGACAGTCCTATATTGAACTGTATTGATAAAAGAACAACAAGATAACAATGTCCTCCTTTTGAGTACAATATTAATTGTTTGTTTTTGCATCTCTGAAATATTATTGATAGACAACATTCTTCCAATATTTTATTTTCTTATTCTAAAGTAATTCCTTTGTCTTTATCACTAAGTAACAGAGGAAGACGCTACTGTTGATCCAAATCAGACAAGCAAATAAAATTCAGGGTGGCATTGTGCAACAGTTAATAATAATTCTAACATTGAGTTTACAACCTTATTTATTGTTTATTTGATGTTTTATAATTTATGGTTAGTGAACAAATATTTATAACAAACTATTTTATTATAAATGTCCTTCATCATACAATGTTCGTGCAGTGCAATTATTTTTATTCTGTTTAAAAAAATTTTTTTTATTAATAGATTTTATTTCAATAATTTCACTTTCTAAAATGATTTTTCTCCCCTATAAAACTATTTATACACTTACAAATTGTATAGTCACACATTTCTCAATAAGATGACAATATTCTATTGTTCTACTTAAATAAATTTATATTTATTTATTTATCGAATTATTACATATATTGCTCAATAGCCACCTCTATAACAAACCTCAAAATATTAAAAGATCTATATATTTACCATTAAATTGGCACATTTCTCCCATAAAACATATTCGCGGTACTTCAGTTACTTGAATTTGCGATGCATTGTAAGCCTTGGCTAGAAAAGGACTCCCAGATACTCTCTGTCCGGCTACCTTTACGTCAATGGTGTAGGTACCTAAAAATAAAAATGCTTACAGTTATTCTGTTCCATAAAAATTCAAATAAATATAATAATTCCCTCTTCAATACATCACATCTGCTAAAATTTAAAGATACAGAATCATAGTTGTATTTGATTTCATACTTCCAATTTATTTTGTCACTGGACTGTTATAATGTCATATATAAAAATTTTAAATTGGAACTTACCTACTTCATATGCATTAAAATCCACTCGATAATTATCATTGGCAAGATCAATTAGATGATATTGAACATTGTTTTGAGAAGGGCCTGAAAGATTGGACAAAAGTATACAAAATAAATATATTATAATATAAAAAAAATAAAGTATAGCAGAGATGGAATTTACATTTTAATAACACAATAAAATACAAAAAGTCATGATTAAAATTGATGTTACAGCACCTTGTTCATTTTATCATTCTCAATTTGTTTCTAATTAAATATATGATTTCTAAATTTTGTAATTATAACAATACTTATTCAGAAATAGCTTGCTCCTCATCACGTTCAAATCGACAAGACACCCACTAGCCAGTATGAGAAATTGGAGATCATCAAGTGGCTTCAAAATCACGGTGTAGAATGCAATTCACCGTATTGCAGTTTATAACACATGCTAGAGAATTCAATTAATGCACAATGATTCATTATAATGCAGACACTTACATCCCAATGTAAATGAGAGAACTACAGTTTTAAAAATAAATTTTAACAAAAAATAGCTTAAATATAAGTGATAAAAAGTGGATCAACATCAGTGTAAATGCCATATTAACTAATATTATGTATTTTTTTAAACAGAAAGTTGCATCTCCTTTTCAAAAAGTGTAAAAAAATTCTTAGTTTTAATTATTAAATAGATATGTATAAATGTTAAAGTAAAAAGCATGCTGTAATACACACTAATGTTGGCAAAATGACTAATGGCATTCGGTCCAGCCACTAATGCCTCTAAATACTCATCTTTAGGAGGCATACAATTTGGATTTCTTCTATGCATATTTTTAAAAAGTCTGTTTCTTTTGGCATAATTTTGAATAATGATTCAAATGAAGAATTTGATTTGAATAATGATTCAAATGAAGAATTACATTTACAAAAAGCATTAGTAAATGTAATTTGGTGCTATTGGGAGCTTTGTGCAAAAAAGAAGAGGAAGAAAGTCTGAACAACATTTTATTGAAAGAGAAAAATTATTCAAACATCTAAAAATTTAGTTGAATAATAAAGTAAAAAAAGCTTAGGTTTAATAGTATTATTTCATTATATCATTTTGTAGATTTTTAAATGTTTATATTACTCATACAAGACATAACATCCATAAAAAAAAATTCCTTTTCAAATGAACTGTCAATTGTTTCATTAACTAAATCCTCGCTTAATCACCCATGGGCAATTATGTGAGACACCACTGTTTTGAATATAATTTTTATTGTAAAATCATGTGAAAGCCTTGTCTGTTTCAATCATGTCCATTACAGAAGGCAAAATGAATACTTGATTGCACTATAAGTTTTCCATTATAAATACATTTTTATATTTGATATTTAAACGTACAAGATAGCTCAAAATTCAGTGAACCATTCTTAAAATAATCTTAATATGCATTTCTTTCAAAGCACAGTTTTATTATAAGATACAATTTCTATATGAGCATTTTATATTCAACATAATTAATTAAATAAAGTGTAAGATGCTACTTTTATATATTAAATTTATTAAATATTCTAACATTTAATTCATTTAAATTGAAATACAACTAAAATAAGAAGGTTAATTGTAAATTATTAGTTTGCAAGTCTAATAAAGAATGAAAGAGTATTAACTATAAATAATTTGAATTTTTATCTTGTTTATCACATATTTAAAAATCATAATACAATACTCAGCAGAGCAATGTAATTTGTGGAATGGTGGTTCTCAAAGTTATCGATCTACATACTGCTTAAATCAAATCATAGACAATCCACCCTAGTCTACTTATTTCCTGTAAATATCACCTTGGATTGTGAGACAAATATTTTGTTTACAGTTCTAGTTTTATTTTCTGACTCCACATTACAATTAAATGGTCTTAAATGCTAATAATCTAAAGAGTCATCATTTTTACTTCAGATAAAATATTTTTTGAGATTGACTATCTCAGCATCTGTATATTTTGTCTATCCAGTAAACAAATGTAAAAGATACATGATGAATTAAAATGTTCTTTTCTCTAGTTAAACGGCATAGAATTACCCTATTGAAAAATGACTAGGTCGATCTTTGGACCTTAGTATTGCCACCTTTTCAAAATCGCTGACCTGGACAATAGGTTTGTTCCAACACAAGTCTCTGACTGGTTTGAATTTGAAACCTTACAGCGCATGAGCAATGTCTTTTTACAGCCAAGAACTGAATAATGCGCATGCCAGTTCTAAACCAGTTAGGGAGTTGTGTTGGAACAAACCTAATATTGGTCAGAGATATTTGCAAGTTAGAATTTTAAATATACATTTTCTGTCACTCTTAGCCTAGGGATAAGTTTGGGTGAGGGTGTGAAGTTAAAATAAATGTTTAACTGTTAAAATAAATATTTGCAAATATTTTAATAAATTTACTTTGTTTTATCATAATTTCACAATTTCTACAAAAACAAGACAAATTAATAATCAATCCAAACCATGAACTTAAAAACTGGCTTGTCTGGGTGAAAACCGGCCTGGTCGCAACACTAGTGAACCTACAGACAATACTTTGAGAACTGCATGACACATTAACTTGAAAGTAACAACCAACCGGTAGATAACTCTCAAAGTCATTATATAACTAAGAATTAATTTATTGTAATAAAATAAACACAATCAATAAACAAAATTCATCAAATAAACTTCTTATATTTGGTATATAAACATTTATTTGACTCTCCTACATAATTATTAATCTTAAACAGAAAACAGACATCTGATATTAAAACTATGCAGAAAAACTTCCCATTAAACCCATTATCTGTAAGATTTATATATTATTATTATTAATACAATAAAATTAAGATATTTACTTACTTGTAATGTTAATGCGAATATCTTCTTTACAATATCCAGATGTGTTTATTTCGAAAGAAGCAGTAGAATCCGTGCTGAACGTCTTTAAAGCTTCCCCTTTTACTGAAATTCCTGAAACTCTCTTAGTTAAATCGACAACTTCGCATTTCCAAGGTGATCCTGTAATAAATATTATATTTAGAACTAATACAGTAGCTCTGATTTATTTTTATATTCGTATAGCTCTTCTAAGATAGCAAATATAATTAAAATTGATAAGTTATCAGTCTCTTTAGGAACAATCAAATTAATATAAATCTACATACTGATAAATAGAAAACTTTTATCAATCTTTTATTGATACATACAAAAGTAATTACATGAAACAAAACTCATTTCAAATTTAAATGATTTAAATATATTTTTTTATAACTTCCAAATAAAAAAGATTATTGAATTTTAATTTAATAGTTCAATTGGAAATCATCTATTAGATATAATTTTCTATATTTAATTAAATGATAATATTTAATAAAGAGATTTGATTACTCATAAAATTTATCGTAAAACTTCATTCAGTTGAACTGCATTAACTTGAAGCCACTGATAGATCCCTGGTATGCAGGGTATTCTATGTAATACAGTTTGTTAAGTCAAAATTTCAGTTATTTTTAACTCAAACCTATTGTCCCATATACCCTTTGCTCTTTGATGAGTCTATGATCATCATTTTCTATTATATTCTCTGTGAATATAGATAATTAAAATAAACAAACACTACAGCTCCATGCCAAATGAACCACAACATTACAATGCTGCATTGATATCCTTTTTATGGATATACTACGGGTGCCTCAACATTGCTCTTAGAAGCACCTGAAGCTGTACACAATTTTAGAAAATTAGGTATTAAACTCATTAATTTGAACCTTTAAGGAGTAAAATATCCCAACTTCAAGTTAAACTTTGACTTAGCAATGTTTTACTGTATTAGAAAATTCATATCATAAAAGAAAGTAAAATTATTTTTATGCATTTCCATATTTAAACTACAATCAAACTTACAAAATTAATATAAAAAAGATAAAATTTATTTAATTTTTGTAATAGACTAGATCACTCAAACAACTAAATGTCCTTATACCAATAATTAAAAAGCATCAATTGTCATATTCAAGTGGTCTTATTTAAATGTTACACAGAGTGGCCTAAAATGCACCTATATAATTTAATTCTTAATTATAATCAAACAACGGAATATACAAATATTACTCGATTAATATTTAAAACAGATTTCAAAAATAAAAACTTCTTTTAAATTTTAATCAAATTTTATTAAAAAAATGACATGACATCGCACAACTTTGCTGTACTGTGATGGAATTGAAGCGAAGCCGAAAGGAAAGAAGCAATCCCTGCACCTGTTAGGCACAGAAGAGGCGATCCTTGTACAGTACCCAATAAATGCAGACAGCTGAACTTTGCACTTGGCACGACAAAAGAGGCTATCCTCATACCTGCAGTCCACGAGAGACATGATCCTTGCACTAGCCAGGTACAAAGAGACGATCCAAGAACAAAGCAATCGAAAGCAATTCAGCAATTGTTTTGTTCTTGTGTTTTGTTTGTTTTTTGCACCTATTTTCCATTAGGCGCACGTAATACTGTTTTTATTTTTGATCCCTGGGCCTAAATTCCATTAGTCGCACTTGTTACATCAGAGAGAATGTACATTGTCATTGTCACAGACCATTGTATATTGAAAACAAAATCATTAAACTTCTGTTTTTACTTTCCTGGCTCTGTTATAGATAACAGAGGGAAAGTATGGCAATCTGGCAAAAAATGACTCCCCCAAGATTTTTACATTTTTGAACTTAGGTGACCTTGAAACATCAAGAAATGCAAAAAAGTTTAGTTTTTTTCTGTATGTACAGATGTGTATGTATTTGTGTGTGTGTGGCACGATTTTTTTACCCCATTTGAAGCTTAATAACTCCTGTGCTTTCGAAAATTTCTGAAATTTTGCAGAGAGATTTATGTATTAGAAAGATTCATGCAATTAAATTTTGGTGGTTTAAGGTCAACAGGATGAAGAGATAGAGGGTGTTCATGTGTCATATCTCAAGTAGGGTCAGACTTAACGACGATTTTACTCATTATTAGCATTTACAATTTTTTATAAAACCCACCCCCTACTCTAAAAATTAAGCTTTATGCCATTTTATAATAATTAAAAATGTAAACAGTTTTTCTAATGAAATATCATAACAGATAGCACATCAGAATTTTAAATGTCGCCGAGAAAGTTAAGCAATTTGTTGCTGGATTTTTTACATTTAAATGGACCCACATTATATTTCTGAATTCCTTGTCTCAATTAATGGAAAATGGCAAAGTTTTATTGAAATCGATCCATTAAATTTTGAGAACAAACTCGTTCCCATACACCCATACAAGACATGCTGGCAACCATAAAACATTGCACGACAAAGTTGCACGATTTGTGCAATATCACTTTGTCATGCACATGTGTAAAATGACCTTATATCTTGAAAACAGTCATAGACCTCCATTTTTTATTGCATTTTTGAATTCTGCAATGAAATTAATAGAAAATGACAAAATCTATCAAATGGATTTTGAGAATGAGCACAATTCTGTAAGCCTCATAGAAGAAGTTTTGCTAATGCTCCACTTCAATTAACTAAACAAATTAATTGGTTTGCAAAGTTTTGAGTGAAACTTCTATTGTTTTTCTTCTTAGAAAATAAGTTTTAAGTTGATATTTTTATATTAAACTGCCATATAAAATACAATAAAATAAACACTGCAAAAACATTTTGGCAGAAAAGAAACAAACCATTTGTTTAATTTAAAGACCATCCTTGGGCAACCAAAACTCAAACACAACAGAATAAAATGTGTAAAATAAGTTAGAAATATACATATTTCTGAAATATATTTATAATTATAATAATAATATACTTGTCACACTTAATTATAATTTAACTTAAAGAATTTTATTCTTTTACTTAAAAAAAAACACCATACCTGGAACTCTTTGACCATTGAATTTCATTTCTATTGCATGCATCGTAGAAGTATGAGGAATGAACGATGCGAGAAAGCGATGATTACCAAGACTTTTGACATTACTCGTCACGTGACCACCATTAACTAAAATTTCTAAATTTCCAGAACCAGCATCTGCGCCATCAACTGATTTAAAAAAATTAATTTGTCATTATAAATATTTGTTTTATAGTTGGTTTTATTCATTTAAGATTTGAATATAAATTAAACTTCTTAATACTTTTCTAATTGTAATTAAACTGTATGTATTAAAATAATTAATTATTTCAATACAAAATAACATTAATTGTGATTTAATGGCATTTTGAAATTAATTTTTTAACAAAGTAATAAAACATTACTTTATTACAATAAAAATTGAAGAAATATTTTATGTATGCATTTCTACTTTAGTTTACTTTGTTGTTTCCATAATATCATACAATAAATTGATATAAACTGTTGCGTAAGCTACATTTTGTATGCATGAAATTTTACATATTTGTAGAGCAATGAATACTGGAGTTCTCAACCTGCTTTTCTTTGACTTTGAACAAAAGCAAATCGCATGATTCCAACATCATATAAAAAAACATCCTGGATTATAGTCCAGTTTCTGCTATTTTTTCTCATTAACTGTTGAAAATTTGGTTCTTAAACTACTCTATTATCATAGAATATGGTCACAGGAAAGAAGAGAACTTCACCCAGGGTTTTGAATTTTTCTAAAATGTAACAAATTTTGACTCTGCTATTTGTAATATATAAGCACTCTACCAGCAAATTAATATTATTCTCAATGCAACTGTCAAATGAATTCTTGCAATGTAATTATTGCTCAATTTGATATACATTGAGAACAAACAGAAAATTGCTTATGTAAAGAAAATTGCATTCTCTAAATTCTGTCATATTCTCAATAAATAAATCATTCCCTCTTAATCACCTCATATACTTTGTGAGTAAATAGGGTGAGATGCAAATCTGTTTAACTAAAAACAAGTCATATATATATCCCATATTTATACAGGGTGTTTATAAATGAATGGTGCGGTTTTAAAAATTAATAACAAGTAAAACGGCAAAACCATATTTGAGACAAGACTATGTCTCGGAGACTGAATCACTTTGATGCTCAAGGCAGGTCTCAACTTCTTTGATATTGCTGCTTTTTTCAAACTTTGCCGGCCATGACCACGAGATCATCCACGATGCATCTTCGATGAAATTAACCTATCTAATTTCGAAATTTCTCTCCATTGCGTCGGCCTGGGTTGAATTTTTGTCGATGCATAACAAAAAGTTCCCATTTTTTAAAAAAATAATCGTGGCTATTGTATTGTCTGAAATTATTATTTTTTTTTTGCACAAACAATATACAGTTTAACCCAATTATAATGTCATCGAACGTAACGACAACCCTAATATAACATCAAATTTTTATTGGTCCTACAATTTTGCTATACTAGATAATGTTAAAAAAAACCCACTTGTAACGACATAAAACTGTTTTAACGTCATATTTGAAGCACTCCTAAATTTACAAAATTAGATTACAGTTTTATTTAACATAGAAGAAACTGTGTTCAGTCCTAAGGTCAGAGTTCACTTCTTAGAATGACTGTGAGTGGTACTCTCCCCTACCTGACTTCAGTGGGGTGAGGTGCCTGTTTTGCCTGTTTGTAGAAGAGGGTCGCCATTTTGTATTTTATTTTGACTCTATTCTCAGTCCCCTGACTACCTACGAGTCTGGATTTTTTATGCGCAAATGATTTGAGCACCTAATACTCTGTGCCAAATATCAACTCTCGACATGTACTCCTTCATACCTCTATGCTGGTAAGAAAATCGGGCAGTACGATTTTATAAACAAGACAGTCTTGTCAATAAGTCTATTTATTACCTTATATGGGCAAACCTTACAGCATAAGCTGCAGCAATTTTTTGCAAGTTTTTTATGCATTAATCACAATCCTTCAATACGTGCACCCATGGTCATCCGACACACATCTACACAGTAATCAAATTCTTCCATATGTGGTGTAGCATGTCCTCCATGATGGTCTGCAGTGCATGCTTTATCTGATCACACAGTTCCTCAAGGGACATGGGCATTGATGGTACATAAACTCAGTCAACGCCTGAGATTAAGGTAATAAATAGTTTTATTATTAATTTTTAAAACCTCACCATTCATTTATAAGCACCCTCTATATAATCAACCAAGACTGAACTTCACAATTATCTAATTATTAAATGCCAAATTAATTTTGGGCTCTAACACAACACTATTAATAATCAATACAAAGCAATATGGACTAAATGTGAGTAGTTAAGCTGCCATCTTGTACTAATTTTAATAACATTTATTTTGAATTAAACTTAATAATTTAGAATATTCTGGAAGAAAAATCAAGTCCCATTCTAGAATAAATCCAGATTAGGACTCAAACCTGCAACTTCTACTTTACCATGAAGATGCATTACCAGTTAGGTTACCGAGATTTCTGTCCAATCTTTGCTTCCAGATAAATTAAGACAGATAAACACTTGTCTTTCATAACTAGTAACACATTACAAGCCAAAGTCCTATTCCAGATTAATCTTTTCTTTGCTAACTTATATTAATCTTACACACATTTCCAGCAACAACAAGACAATGCAGATTATACAGTGCAAATGTTTTCAGCCCTATTTAACGGCCATTTTCAGGCTTCTGCTGAAGATTGAAGCCTGAAGCTGGTCACTAAACAGGGCCAAAAATATTTGCCATGTTTAATTCACATTGTCTTGTTGCTCCTGGAAACATGTGCAAGGTTAACATAATAATTTCAGCTTTACATATAATCTGACTCTTTTCTTCTTATAATATTCATAAATTAATGTAATTACTAAAATTAATATGAGATGGCAGCCTATCTGCCTACCTTTAGATGTATTTACTTTGTATTAATTATTAATAGTAGTTAATTATAACCCAAATATAGCATTTAATGATTTGATAAAAAAATAAGTCAAGCATATGAAATCTAACAATTCTAAACTTTCCTATAATCTTAGGAGCAAAAGTGCTGTTTACATCAACCTAAAGATCTCTAACTTTACTCATTTCAAATCAAATTATGAGAAAAATTTAAAAAAGAAAATAATTTCTTATAAAAGTAAACTGCAGACATAGAATTACTATTATATTGTACAATATTTCTGACACTAAAATTCATTAAATTATTAAAACTTACTTTCAAATTCGACAGCTTTTCCAACAACACCATTTGGTATATTTCCAACTTTAATTTTAGAAGCGTCGTAACCATAACAACAATATGGACTCCCGGATAAAGGCCTACCATTTATTAAAACGTCTATGACATGTTCTCCGACTTCTGGGGTGATATATTCAACTTGATATTCACCATGAGACAGCATATCCAAACGAATTGGAATTTCTCTTCCAGATGGTGCTATATAAATGAAAATTAAAAATAAATATGTAATCAAGGTAATATTTATTTTTAATTGATCTAAACATAAAATTAGACTAACCTGTCACAATAACATTGATGTCGTCCAACTTTAAATTTGGTCTAGAAATAGTAAAAACAGACGGTTGTTTTACCGGAACCATTCTTAAGCCATCGCCTGATATAACAACTTGATTAGTATTCAGTGTTTCTTTATGTAATAAAGATTCTGTGCTTTGGTTATTATCAACTGTCCTAAACTGATGCATAATGTGGCTGTCTTGTTTAACATTTGTCGACATGCTATCAATGTGACTAGGATTGTATGGAAGATTAGCAAATTCTTCTCCGGAAAATCTCTGCCTACTCTTTTGTTTGGTTCCAAATTCCCCTTGCGTTCTTGATAAATTTTTCTGATAATAGTTTTCTTTCACTTTATTTTTTGTTAGTTCTGTATGATCATGATGCAAATTTTCAAATTTTTCATTCGTTGTGCTTTGAAAGCGACTACCTTGTTCTCTCAGTGATGAACTTTGAGTTGTAACATCTACCGAAACTGGTTTTTTGGGAGTAGGAGGAGGAGGTTTGAATGATCTTGTCTCCTCTTTCCGTGCCATTAGTTTATTATTAACAAGTTCCGCCCGTTGATGAAAAGACAGCTCTTCATGATCAATCTGTTCTAAGGAGGACGAAGATAACGATTTTGAAGATTTACTTAAATTTTTAGAATCATATTGTTCATTGTTTTTTTCTTCTTCCCAGTAAGAAGTAATAAATTTTGATGATTTTGGCATTTGATTATTAAACGATAAGCTGCTGTTTACTATTTCGGCTCTTTGTTGAAATGATAAATCATCATCATTGTCAACGTTTCTAAGAGATAATTTTGACGAAATACTATGACTACTTCTAATGTTTGAAGCATCACTCATTGTATTAATGTGATCAACTTTATGTTGTAGAGAAGAGACAAAGTGGTTTTCTTTATTAAAACTTGAAAAATTTTCTAAGCCAGAAGACATCACACTGTGATGTAAATTCTTTTTTGTTTCAAAATCAGTCTGATTTCCTTCAATTTCTCTATTTAATATTGTTAAATTATCGCTTATTCTTAATATGAAAGGTGAACCTAAATGAAAATAAAATTAGAATTTATTAAATGTAACAAAAATAAAATAAAATAATTCTTCAATTTGATAAATGTGGTTAATCTACTTGAATCTAAGATAAACTAGCAATTTTTTTTTTGCCCAAACTTTTTAAGAATCAATTGAACACTCACTATAAAAACTGCACCAATTAGCAAAAACTAGAAACCATGTTAAAAATGGATTAAGCAAATGGTAACACTCAATAAGAACTTATTTAATCATTTATTAAGAATAATAAAAAAAATACACTGTCATAAGATGACAATTTGTAAAGGATACAGAAATCAACAAAGGGTTATTTTTCACATATAAATTTCTAATACAATATAACCTCCTTTATCTGATAATGGATAATGCAAAATCCCATTTATTATGAAGTCATTTTCCAGTCCTGTGAGCAAAGATAGGGATTTTAATGTAAAGCTGTTTAGTTAATATGTAATACAAAATGTATTTTGGTCCCCAGAATATGGGGGTCATATTGTTTGGGTTGATTAATACAAATGTGAGCCCGAGGGTTTTGAGGGTGTAAATTTTTGAGTTTAACATATTTTTACATTAGAGGATGAAAAACTTTATCGCAAGTTATAATGGAAATAGGTCAGATGTCGAATCTTACACATTGACAAGGTAGGAAGGAAGAAAAGCAAGTTATCGTCCATTTGTTAATTAGTCAATGTGCGCATGCTAATTAGTAATTATAACAAGTGAACAATCAATTGGCTCAGTGCCAATGACGATCGTATAAAAACGATCATCACGGGAAGTTCAGGGCGATCGTCCCCTCAGTGCGACTGTCGCTCCGCGCAATCATCGGGAAGGTCTGAGTACAAGTGTCTCCTGTCCCAGTCCTGTCCAAGGAGAAGCTGGTAGAAGACATAAGCCTGTGGCAGCCAGCCAGCTTCCATAGTCCAGAATGATTGTCGCATACCTCATCCAACATCATATTAAGGTATATCGAAGCACAGTAACCTTCTCTAACTCTTTGTAAACTCTCTCATGCAGCATAGTGAATAGTTAGATTGCTGTTATAGATAGATTTGTGTTATCTGCATCTAAGCATTAAATCAGTAAATTCTTTATGTATACTCATGTAGATTTGCTTTAGTTATATAATAAACCTTTATTCTTTGTTGTTTAGACCTGCCTCCTGTCTATCCGAGGAAACCTCTTGACTTACCGACGCACTCCCCACTCGTTTTGTCCTCCTAGCCATCCAAACGACTCCGAGATTGGGCTTTATCAGCCTGTGCAGATTAAGTGGTCAAGACGAGATTAACCCCTGACTCCCTGCTTATCTCACTCTATATGTACTGTAGGACATTGTGAGTCTGAACTACACAAGACTGAGCTTTACTTTGATGTTGTTGTGGTGTTTCTTATTATCTGCAGCCATGCACAAGTCTCATATGCTTTTTTTTAGGGGAAAGACTTGTTAGGGTCTTTTTGAGTGATTGGAAATGGCAAAATGCCAGTGCACGTTGCCATTTCCAATAGTTATTACTTATTTGAGTTTGGTTAATGTGAACCTCATTATTAAGAAGTCTATACTTTTTAGTACCCAAAATTTCATAATAAAGAGTTTATACTGTACTACATTCTGCAGAATTAAAGTAGAAATGTCAGAAAAATGGAATTTAAGAAAAATCAAACATTATATCAATTCTTTGAGTATGATAAAGAAAACTATATGTTATATGTTAAGAATTGGTTCCATATCTTAGCTCAACTAAATCAAGAATAAAAATCAGTTCTTTTTATACTTTTCATATTGCCAACCTCAACACCTCCTCAATTGTGATGTCACCTGCCACCACACCTTCATTGGTTTCAACCTTCTTGATGAATGTTGAAACCAAAATGCCTTTCAATACATCATCCAATTTGTGGCAGTTTATATTTGTTGAAGGAATTCCAAGTTGAGAAGAAAGACAGAAAGATTTTGAGCCAAATATGAGATATAATTTAAAACAATTGTATTTCGTTTCAAAAGAATTTTCTGCATACAAAAAACTTAAACTACTAAAGAATCATTTCTGTCTGAAAGTATGATGATAGTAATACTAAGACTTTACCTGACAGTATAGAAGAAAACTCACTCATACAGGAAGAGAAACCAACTATAGAATAACTCTAAATCAAATCATTCACATACTAACCATGTATCAACAGGCATCTGCTACAACTTTTCCAAGGGGACAAAAGGATACACTCCCACTATTATAATTATTGTTTAAAATTATACATCTTAGCTTATAATACATAAGTTATTGTATTATTGAGTAAGGCATATAAATTTCCTCTCCTTAAAGAGAGGAAATTTACACTCCTTGAAGAATTAATTATAAAGTTCCAATTTCCAAATTGGAACTTTATAATTGATCCAGTGGGGCAAATGACCTGTTTGCCCCCAGCAGATGCCCATGCATTTTCTACACTATCAGCACTACATGTACATAAAAAGATCCTACTCTAGAACAGAACAAAGCATTAAGCAGAAAAAAATTACTCAAAATCAACACAGTTATTTTAATAACTGTAAAAAATATTTTTAATCTGTCATTAACATTATATATATTTAGTATTTTAATATTAATCAAATGTAATGATTAAAATTGAATGTAGAAAACTATAACTAACCTTTTACTTCTAAATTATTAAATAAAATATGGATTTCATATTTTCCACTGTACACAGGAGTAAAAGAAATGTGATAAATTCCATTTCCTCTCTCGTCAACTTCATGTGGAATGCTAAGTCCTTCTTTTTTTATATTCACTTTTACTTTTCCCCATCCTGCATTACTTGCATCGCACTTAAAAGTAACTTCTTTATCGGATGAACCCTTCTCAAATCCGGAAACCTAAAAGATGAAGTTACTGTTTATAAACTGCACATCATCATAATTAAAATCTTGAAATTTATTTTATAAATAGTTTTTCATAATTACTTTAACTTGTAAGGGATCGTAAACGAAACAAGTAAAAGGACTTCCTTGAATGTGTTCTCCCGAGTATGTGACGAAAATTTTCCATTCTCCTACAAATTAATAAAATTATAATTTTAATTATAAAAATGTTCATTTAAATTTATTTCAAACTTTTGTAACAGTGGTTCCATGGCATTATGGAAAGAGTGAATTACATGAATTGCATGTGAAATTATGGAAACAAAGTTTGTGTTAATATAAAAAAATAATAATAATAATGCTACTGTGAAACTGTATATAAATTGTCAAATTGCCAATTGTTTATGCTTGAAAATCAGAGTTGTTTAACCATGATTTTAGATATGTAAATCAAGAAAGAGGAATGTACTGGAAAAAATTCTTTAGGTAAAGAGGTCCTTCCTTGGATAATTATAAATTCTAAATAATGATAAATGTTTGAAGAACCAATCAAAAAGACGATTGATTAAATAATAACAACCAAACAAACAACGTTAGGTCAATTTAAATCTTTATCCTTTTTAAATTCCAGCTAGAGACAGAGTTAACACTCTGTCTCTAGCTGGATAAAATAAAATTCTTCATTAAAAATGATCGATGATATAGGGGTTATTATAAATACATCAAGCAACGTATATAGGCGAATAGGAGCTGCTACAAAGAAAAGAATAGTATACAAAAGGAGTCCCACTATTTATCAGTTGCTAAGGGCAGACAAAGATGCTGTGGACAAGAACACTATTCCAGGAGTCTACAAAATCCCGGTTACAGACACACGGAGGCAGAATATGATGTTCTACATCGGGGCCACCGGAAGATCCATCAAACAAAGGCTGTTAGAGCATCAGAGAAATATAAGAAAAGAGCAGCCATGCACAGCGCTGGCGACGTACGTCTTAGCCGACCCACAAGAGGTCAAAGCGGAGTGGGACCAAGCTAAATTGGTACAAATAGTACGCGACAGAAAGCACCTCAGATACGCCGAAGCCTGGCATATCTGCAAAACAAGCCAAAAAGGTTTAGCTATCAACTTCCGGGATGCAAGCAAAATATCGGCAGCATGGCGAACATGCATAGCATAGCAGCAACTCTCTTGACTCTTGTTTCTATGTGCACTTTATTGTATTTTAACGTATTTACGGGCATTATTTTAACACTTTATTGTGTTTTAATGTATTTAATGGTATTATTTTAACTATTTATAGCCAATATGTAGAGATGGCGCTTATACGATAGAATATCTTTTTAAAAACGTTCCAAAAATAACGCTTGTATCGGTAACGCAAATCTTTAATTCGAAGTTCGATTTTTCAGTTTTTCTTGATAAAGGCCATTGAATATGGTCGAAAACGTTTGAATTTATTTATTAAATTACGGCTGCATATGTAAAGGTTTGTTTGAGTGTATTTAGTTAAGAAATGCAGTCTCGGACGAGTTATAAATACATCAGTGACCTAAGTAATATTGTGAAAACTTTTAGTACTGTGTGTTGTTGGCATTGGATCCTACAAGAAGACATCAGCATCAAGTTTTTAAAGAACATGTTTTTAATGTCATATCACTGATCATTTTTAATGAATTTTATTTTATGTTCAAGTTATTAACTTTCTCTGGCTGGAATTTAAAAAAGGATAAAGATTTAAATTGACCCAAAATTATTTGTTTGGTCATTATTATTTAAACATGTAAATAATCCTTGGAACAAAATGATTTATTCAATCAAAAAAAACTTAATTCAACCATCCACCTAGGAAAGTATGCAAGAGAAGTCTGGGGAGGAGCTGAAAAAGACTTCAAGAGGACAACAACTTCTATTGACCTCATGAAGTCTCTTGAAGTCATCCATGCTGTCAAATTATCCTTGGTTGTCCTTCTGTGAAATGAAATTCCCAAGCTTACTGTAAAGAGTCTTCAAAATCTGACAAAGTCTTCAACCTTTTCAATCCACCAACCAGAGAAAAGTCTTTAACTTGTGAATCAACTTATCAGAATTAAACACTAATAACTTAACAGAATTAAACAAACCACGCAGCATTTGTTTGAATCACACAGGCATCTATGTCTGGAGGCATCTTGAATTCTCTCTCTCAATATATGATAAATAAATTTGCAATAGTGTAAAGTGTATATTCAGAAATGTATTTGTAAATATTATATAGAAATAAATTAAATACTGTTCATTAAAGAAAATAATCATTTTCCTGTCTCCTTCTGAACAATCATGCTCTTATCTATGTACAAAGGTGACATTTTCACCTATACAAATTGAGTTTGTCAGTTCTCAGAAAAAATTGTCTGTTATCATTATGTAAAGAAAAGAGCAATTTTAACTTGATATAGGAGCCCTTTAATTTAAATATTTACATATTAAAATTAAGAAATTTAATATTTCTGCTTTTTTCTATCTAATTTTATAGAATACACTTGATGTAATTACTTTGTGACTTTCCTGTACTAATAGCAAGAACTGAATGATAACATTAAGCAAAAATAAATAAGATTGTAATTAGTGAAAATTACAGTATTATTAACTCTGACATCACATGTTAAAATAATTAAAAATTGTAAAACTCAAAGATTTATTAAAGTTTTACTCAAATTACTCAAAATCTTTGAGTTTTGAGTAATTCATCTATAGGTCTAATGATTGCCTGATGTTTTTTGTCTTTAATAACAATTAGAGTATAATTGAAATAAGAAATTTCCACAATTTAAACTACTGAACTGCAAAAAATTAGCACTCAAATGTTTAAAATACTGTTTAAGACTGATAAAAACTATGAATTATCAGCCAAATGTTGAGACAAATAGCATGAGAAAACTTTTTGCCTATTTATCTGAAGATAATGATAATAACTCAAATCTGATTACAATAAGCAAAGCTTTTTTAACTTATATGTTTTGAGATGTGCTAATTCTGACATAACTTTAAATGAATAACAATAATAAGTAAATTCTACACTGAGTGTGTGTGTGTGTGCAAACATGCAAGCTGATTTATAGAATAATATCTTATTAACAATGTGTAGATTTTAGAGAAAAAAACATAATATGCAATATGACATAAATAAAACTGTGGGCTTGCTAGAAAGGACGTCTTAGTGTCTACAGGACAGTACAAGATCCAAAATATCAGATAATTTACAAGATAAATTAAAATAGAATAAATAACTGATTCTTACAGCTCTATTTTTACTTAAGTGACAAAATACATCTGTAATCAATAGGATGACTAACACGCCAAATCAGTGTATTTGTTTTTGTTATTAAAAATACATCTGTTTAATCACATATTAATTACATTTTATTTGAATATATAATACTACATACAGTAAAACAGAACCTCTACAGAATAAAAACTTGCCTAACTAAAGAATAAATCTCAGAGCAGAACAGTTTATTATATAAATACTATTTTAAGCAAGAAAGCTGTA
The DNA here is from genome assembly GCF_000671375.1 of Centruroides sculpturatus. Lineage (NCBI taxonomy): Eukaryota > Metazoa > Arthropoda > Arachnida > Scorpiones > Buthidae > Centruroides > Centruroides sculpturatus. Next base: position 67,354 of record NW_019385853.1, on the reverse strand, counting down.
ACATAAAAACAAAACATTTTAGAAATCAATTGCATAACAAACTAAATAAAGCAGAATATTTCTTCATAACAGTAGCTGAAATTTAAATTATATTAATGCTGTAATGTGCAGGTTAAGATCATGGCCAACTTCTTAATAATAAAAGCTACAGTCTATCTTTTTTGCTTTGTTAAAATACTGCTTTCATTCTTGGAACTAGACAAAATTCAGTACTACAATTACTGAAATGGGGAATAACAAAAATGAATTCCTAAAAGTAATTATTCTTTTAGAAATTATATGATAAGGGGACCAGATGTCCCCAATATCCCAGGACTATCCCTGGTTTTGCCTGTTTTTAATATTTGACTATAGAATAAATTTTCATATAGAGCAATTTTATTAACACATCACTATTATATCATCAATTTATATATCAATAAACAAATAAATTTTAAAAAATAACTAAAAATTCAATCAGTTTCAGACTCCGTTTTCATGGATTCTGAAATGTGTTTCTGGTTGGATTGCAAATAATATGATACATCTTTATAAGAGTAACTTTTATTAAATAAATTTTTAAAGTTTTATGTTAGTCTGGTCTGACAATAGTTAATGAATTAAATATGTTGGATGCTGCTAACTAGCAAGTGACAATAGCAAGTAATCTTTGTGACTAAGGCAATTAAACACTATAAAAATTCAGTATGCAGAGTTTGTGGGTACTGAGTTTTATAGTTTTTATTCCTCTGTGCACAACATATATGTTGCCCACTAGTAGCTGAGTGGATAAAACTGAATACTGAACACTGGTAGTTGGTCATGGGTATGCACTTCACCAACATGCCAGCCATGTGGAGTTTTCTGGGTTTTCTTTGCATTTGTAATATCTAAATAGAAGCCAGTTTTCCATAGAAAATCTTTCCAGGAGTTATCCCCTTGGCAGATCACCCAAGTGTTGCATTGCCATGTAAAAACAAACAAACCACAAAACATGTTGATGTTTTCATTATGTTTTGAAAGCATATAACCCTTATGTTGAAGAAGAAAATAAGTTTAGAAATACTTACGGTGGAGAAGCAATTCTAAATTCAATTCTGACATCTTTTTCAACTTTTCTCTTTTTCTGCATTAATAAAAACACAACCCTCTATAAAATGGAAGCCTGACAAAATGGAAAATTCTGGCCGGTACCCATCATGCTTCATTTTAGACACATATTACACATGTATATATATATATATATATTTATACAAAAGCTTAAAAATTAAACGGCATCACAATTACAAAAAAGAATGATAAAATATATCTGCTTTTTATAGTTTTGAAAATCTTGTAATTGCAACAATAAACTGAGTCATTGAAAGTACAAAAGATTGGATTTGTGATTGCAAAACGTTTGTTAGAAAATGTCAATGATTCCAAAATTTTGTTACATTAGGAAATGTTTGTATTTCATTGTATTTTAACTATTAAAGCTAGTATTGCCTGTTATTGTAAAAAATTTTCCAATTGGCTATTACTGGCATTCCATACAAATTTAAAAACTAATATGCTTATATTATACAAAGAAATGAGGTTACAGCAATGTATATTTATTTATATAAGATAGCTCCACATGATCAGTATTTGCCGAATGCCAGGCAAACATTTTGTCAATATCAAGTAGTGTGGGCAATTTACTTATTACTAATAGTTGGTATTCACCATTTCCCACTCCTTGTTGGTATATTGTGCCAAATCAAATGAGACAAATAGGCAATTATTCAACAATTGGCAAATATCAAACATATGGATTGCCTTAAGGCAAATATCAGTTGCATACAACTCATTTAGATATATTTAAACAGGTGTATCTAATTATAAAACAGAATGATAATTGACAAAATAATTCATAATTTAATTATTTTCAAAAGATATTGAATAATGGAACTATTATCTAAATTTTATTAAATTTAAGGTAATATGATATTAATATCAGGACTAAAGCTACCATACGGGCAAACTGAGTATTTGCCCAGGGTGGCAAATGGCAAGGGCAGCAAATTTTCATAAATTTGTACAAAATTTTCAGTCCTATTACTTTTAATTAATATTTTTTTGTTATTATTTATATTACATGGTACAATTTGAATACTGATTGATGGAACAAGGTATGGCATTTCAATACAAAATTTTTTTCATTTTATTTAGGGGAATAAGTTGTGTCAAATGCATGTCTTGCCCCAATGGCAAAAACTGAAGTGACGGCTCTGATTATTATTTTAATCAAATGCCTTATTTTCCTATTAAATCTAATAAATTTAACAGGAAAATAAGAAAATTAAATAAATTTTCTAAGTTTAATAAATGATGTAAATGAAAAACATAAAAAGTTACCAATTTCGTCAGGAGTAAAAGTTGCTGTATAGGCACCATCATTCACACCAATGGGGCAATGCTTATTTTTTCCACTTGGTGCTATGGCTTCTACATCTATTTTTCCTCCTCCGGCACCATTTGAATTGATCTGAAAATAACAATATTATAATTTTTTTAATGTAAAACATTTCTTATGCATTGTTTGAAACTGAATTATTTGAATTCTTTGAAATTTGAAATTGAAAATGAAATTTTTTAAATACAGTAGAGCGTTGTTTGGGAATCAATTGGGGACTGGGGTTGTTCGGATAACTTATTTTTCAGATAACCAATTATGTACAAAAAAATATATGAATTTATCCTGTGTTGAAATTTTTCTCTGTTGCTTGTTGCTTCACGTTGAATTTTCATCGATGTTAAGCCTAACGAAGACTATTGTATCGTTAAAAATTATTTTTTTATTTTGTACGAACAAAATAAATATATTGAAAAATATAAAAACAATAAAAAATTATACTTCAGAAGTTAATTTAGTATCAAAAACGTAAAATATTTGAGTAGCTCAAGACATAGCCAAAGATTGCAGTGCCACAGCACTGGCGAAAATATAAATTTGTTGACTGGAATTCCTTCGGGTAACCGACGTTTCGGATAACCAACCTTCGGATAAACGATGCTCTACTGTATTTAAATTAACTTACAAAGTTTAATTTCTAAAGTATAGGATGGACAATTTATCACGGATATGAATCATTAAACTTTAATAATCCACCTAAATACAGTGGAAACTCAATTACCTGAAACTCTGAATTATTTGAAAGGGTAAAAAATCCTATATGTAAAAATGTGTAGCATTGTACAGTATATACCACAGAGTATAACACATACAGACCAAACTCTTCAACTGGAAATCATTGTGTCATTTGTTGATTATAGTGCCATGAAACTAAGTTATATATGTAACATTATGTTAAATTTTGAGTATCACAGTGCTTGATGTACCCAAAACACAAAAACTAACATGTTTTTGGATTATCTGAAATTCTGTTTATCCAAAAGACCCCTAGATCCATAAAGTTCAGATAATCTAGTTTCCACATTATTCAGAATCATTAGAAGTAGAGTTAATCCAACTGCTAATGAAGCCAACATCAAATGCTAAACATTATCCAACAATGGTCTTTTTCCATCTCCAAGCAATTGGATATTTAACATTCCATATTTTGAGTATTTTAATTTTCCAAATTTGAAATTCTCTTTAAATAAAATAATTAATTTGATATGACAAAACTAAAAAGTTTATGTTGGTGCCAAGAATCTGTGGATAATTAACATCAGATGAAAAAAGTACCAATTATAATTCAAAGCATAATGTTAGTTATATAAATCTGACTAATATTAATTAATTATTTATTCATTAATGTCAAGAGCATTCAACAAACTAAACTAGAAAACTGTAGTGAGAATAATCAAATGTAAAAAAATCTTCAAATATACGAATACATCTATGAAAGGTTCATGCATTACCACAGCACATACATCAATTAATATTAGTAAAGCTTAGGTAACAGATTTTACATTTATGCTTTTGCCTATACTTTTTCTATATTCTAGATATTTGTTAAATATCAAGAATTTTTTCAGAAGTGTAAACTGCACATGACATTTCAATGAGTAATACAAAATGACTGATAACAATTATATCACTATCACTTGTATCATTTATGATACTATCATAATACACAATACATGTGACTCACAGCAATATGACCTTTGAAAACAAATAATTCTAATTCCTATTTTAAATTTTATGTTGCTAAAACACAAGTTTTCCAACTCTGTTTAGTTTGTCAATGTAATAGTTTGGCTAAAAATAGTTTGATTTATTTGCTTACTCGCCAACATGAAATATTTGAGTACAAGCGAACTTCTTATAAAAATAAAATGATGCAATCAAAGGAGACTTCAAGTATGTTTACCAATGAAATATTATACTAAGGGGTCATCCCAATTCATTGTCTGAGTGGTTGATTTAAATGCCATTGACTATTTTTAAAGATGTTTATTATTTTTAATTTATTCTGTATTATTTTAAAGAACAGTAATTTCTTTTATCTTACTATCAATTATTCCTTAAATTTTTAAATTATTATTAGAGTTATTTAATTAATATATGTAATAATATAAGTAATGTTTGGATACAGAATTATTATAAACTGCAACACAGATGTAAAGAGCATCGTGAAGTGACGTAAAACATTGCATTAGACCACCAAAGTAAATATGTAATATCTATATGATTATTTTTAAATGACTATTTCATTGATTAATTACTGACTGAATATTTAAATTATTCCAATTGTCAACTGTATTAAAATTATTCTATTTTGAGAAATGTCTTCAAGTTCTATCAGTATGAAAACATTTCATAATCCAGTAGAATTAGTTCTTCAATTAAATCATATGCCTCTGTGTTAGTTTAGTATTTAAGATGTCTATTCAGACTTATTTTATTAATAGGACTTATTATATTGACGACTTGATTCAGCAAATTTAAGAAAACTTATCAGATAAAGATAATTTTTTCTGATAAGTTTTTTTAAATTTGCTGAACCAAGTCGTTAGTATAATAAGTCCTATTAATAAAATAAGTCTGAGTAGACATCTTAAGTTCTTCAATTGTTGATATTGTGTTATGCATGTAGACTGATGCCAGGTGAGTCCAGATTGGCATGCCCCTTGATCTTGATTAACTCTGCATGTCTTCTTTCTGTGTGTCTCAGTTTGTGATCACATGTAGACTGTCAGCCATGTTCATAACTACATACTCATAATGTAACAACCTCTATGGCTAATAAAATATTTGTGAAACTGTATTTGTAATAAGAGTAATCATTCATTTTATGGACCTTACACCTTGTCATTGTGTTTTTGATAATTTATTTGTAACATAAAACTCAATAATTTCATTTTTTTTCTTCTTCCAAATGTTATAATTTCATACTCCAAAGTCTGTTTCATTATTTAATTTTCCTATTTATGTCAAACCAGCAGGTAAGACTGTCATTACCCAAGCAAAAAATAAGTACAAAGAGTAAAATTATTAGATTATTTCATATTTCTAACCCTTCTATTATATTATATTATAGTATTTAATTTATATAACTACAGATGTTATCTTATGTAAGGATTTATCACACTGAATAACACATTTTTAAAATTCTTTAAACTGTGTATGGTAGAGGAGGAAAATTTTAAAAATGCGTTAGATCAGTCACTTGGTGTGATCAATCCTTACGTAAGATAACACTTGTAGTTATATAAATCAAATATTATGATATAACAAATATTAAAATATAAATCATATAAAGAGTTTGTTATTTTAGCCCATCATTGTAATGTTTATCACAATAATCAGATGGCATGAAATGGCACAATTTTATTGGTCAAGTACACAGTAATTAAAATTATGATATATTAAATTTTTTAAGATATCATTTTTTTCTAATGTTAGCTCTAACAAACTGTTCCATTCACAGCTGAATATCAAATGGTAATCTGACAATGAATCAAATTTTGCAAAAAATGAACTAAATATTTAAACTTGGCATCCTTGAAAACCACTTAAAACATATTTTGTGCTTGCCGGTAACCTTGTATTATGTAACTTTCCTATTCATTCCTTAATTTTGAGAATGGGACAGATGAAAGTTGAGACAAGACATGGAAATTATAAGAGAAAGAGGACCAGATTAATTATATATGAACTTCCAATTTGAACTGCGAGTCACATTATTTCAAATCAAAAATTTTTCCCTGAACGAAGTTAGATACATAACCGACACAACTCTATTGCTAACAGGAAAAGTATGATGTACAAGGCAAAACATTATTACACTCCAAGCAGGCAAGTGCTATGTGCTACCTGTCACAGTAACGGCATAATGGGTCATCTATTTTCCACTATAATATTGTCGCAGTAATTCAATGAATATAATGTCTAGATATTATATTCACTGAATTACATTAGAATAGACATTTATCATTTATTTATTTACATTTGAATAGACATTATCTTTTTTGTAAGAATTATATTTAGTTAATTATTTTGTTAAATTTTTTTCCAATAGATGGTCCTACATGTAAAGCCAGCAATCAAATGTAAACAGAAATGAATTGATATATAGAAATCCAATCAATAATTTAAAGTGGAATGTACAACATTATCTAAGTTAGAAGTATTTAAATGTAAGTGCTGAGTTTCATAGCAATCAGTCAAATGGCCTAGATATGCATAGCAAACAAACAAACAAACACCCTCATTTATATATATATATATATATTATTCTAAAATTTAATATAAATATATAAAAGTAGGCAGTTATGCCATCATCCTGTATTAAATTTAATAAGATATTTACATTCTGTCATTGTCATTTTATTAAAAATCTAATCTAATAATTTTTCTCATGTATTACAATTTGATTTTTTTCTGTTGTGTATTTTGAGTTTGATAAAATGCCAGAATATGTGTAAAAAATTCTGCAATGAGTTGCTTAACTTTCCCAGAGAAAAATATTTATGTTTAAGAAGCACTAAGATGCATTAGCACAAAGTTAAAATTGTGTGTAGTGCCATCTGTTATGAGATTTTATTAAAAAATAACTTTTATACTATTACTTAATATTAAAAAAAGTTTAAAGACTTAATTTTGAGAGTAGAGACGAGTATTTATAAAAAATAACAAATGCCAATAACAAGTGAAATTTTCCTTAAATCCAATTCCACTCGAGATACTATGCATAACCCCCCTCTAACTTCTCACTCCTCAACCTTTAACCACCAAAATTTAATAGCAACAATGCTCCTAATATACAACTTACCACACCAAATTTTTATATTAATTAATCTTTACCCCATCTTGAGTTATTAAATAAAATAGATACCAATATACAGGCACATACACACAAACACACTGAATTTTTTTCTCATTTTTTTTAAAGTTTTTTGAGTTCAGGGGTAACCAAATGCTGAGATTTGCAAAAACTCCAGAGCATAAAACTTGACACAATTACAATACTTTCTTTTGTTATATACGTAACAGCTGGGAAAGTAAAATTCATGCAAAAATATAATTAATGTCAAATATTACCGATTCACAAATTGAACTGTACAGATTAATTTAATTTTATAATTATTAATTTAACTTAATTTTATAATTATTTAAAATTAAAATTAATACTTAAAAATGTAATATTTAACTTAATAAATTAAAATTTTTAAAAATATTTTATAGCAACAGTTATCAATTTGCAATAAACTTACCAAGACTTCGACAATTGAACCAAGGGCACAAGGATCGATTCCTGAGAACAGGATTTTGGAAATGTCAGGTTGCACACAAATTTTAAGTGGACAGCAACTAATCATTTCCTCTTCACAATAAACAATTAACTAGAAAATGCAAACAAAAAAGTACATATCAAAATATTTTATAATATATAAAAATTATAATTTATAGACTTTTCAATAGTGAAATTTCAATGCCAAAAAGGAAAATGTGTCAAATCATAAAATTTGAGAAAAGGTAGATATGCCTGAGATAATAAGTTAATGATCAAAAATAAAAGCAAGAGATACCAAGTAGGATCATTCACTTAATAATAAATGTGCACACAAAGCACAACAATACACAATCAACAGCATTGTCAATCATTGCTCAAAGTGTTTTGTGTCATGTAGATAACTTGTGCATACAAAACATTTCTTCTAGTAAAAGTAAGGCTTCTTAAAGCTTGTTAAAGTAAGTTACCAAAAACAAAATTAAAGAGAAAAATACATTCTACAGAAGATTTTTATGTAAAAACATTAAAGAAGAAAAGAGTTCTAGAGATAAATAAATGCAAAAGCAAAAAATACAAACGTTTTATTTATTATTTTTGCAAGATCTTTATAACATGCTTATTTCAGCATTTATTACATTTCTATACATTCTATGAAAACAAATACTTTAAACACAGTTTCTACTGTCCTACTATCAGTACACATTACTTAAGTTTTGGGACTTGGTTCACTGAGAACAGGTCACAGAAGTGTAATTTTTCAGGAGCCCAAAAGCTACTTTTTATGATATAATTATTAGCTTATTACAAATTGGACATCCTACCTTTGAGAATATGTTAAAAATCTTAATGATTACAATTTGGACATGCACTTTTAAAGAATTGGATACAGCTAATTCATTAGAATACTGAAGCCACAAAATAGTCAATTCTGTGAAAAATATGACATATACTCTTAGTGAATCATGCTCCAGAATTAGATTATAAAGATATCAGCTTTAATTTTCAAAGCATACAGGAATATTCTAGATCTTAAAGATCCGTAATTGTATTCAAAGGTATGTTTTTTCAAGTATTTAAATATTATTCTGGCTTGGATTCTACTAATCTTAAAGGTAAAAAAAAATACTTTTATTAAAATTATTTTAAAATTTTTAAAATTAAATTAAAATTAATTCTTTTATAAAAACCTCCTTTGGTTTATATTAATATTAATATAAACATTTTCATTGATCATTTTATAAACTTACATCATTTTTTTTCTCTAGCAATTCAATAAAATCTTTTTCATCTTTGTAAAGAAATTTCAAAAACAATATAACATACAAAAAACTTTCATTTCTTAAAAATAAAAGTAAGTAATCATAGCGTTAAGTCTATCAAAAACAGATTATATTAAATGCATCTTATACTTAAGACAAGATTTTTGCAAGCAAGATAAAAACATTGATGCAAAATTACTCAAATTAAATCATCTAACGCAAACTAAATTTTCTAAAGATTGGAGTCTTAAAGTTTTATTATGATATAACAGACATAATTTATAACAAAGCATATTAAATTACAAAAAAATTTAATCATCTGTAATAGGAATTTTTTACTGATGAAACGCTTTGCTATTACAATAAACAACTTAATTTTGTGGCCATAACAGCTGATAATTTATAAATATAATTAAATTTCTTTGAAAAGAATTAAATTTTCACTCTTTCTTAAATTATTTCGTATTAAAATAAGCATTTAACANCTACCTCAAATTATACAAAACTCATAATATGGACCTGTGCAGAAGTGAGCTGTAAGCTGATCTCAACTGGAGTCCAGCAGATCTGAACTAACCATCAAAATCTGAGCTGTAGCTCAGCTCATTTCAGAGAACTCTCAGTGAGGCTTTGAATATATTTGAGATTTATAAATTTTAATCTTACTCTGTATGAAAGCATCACTTAAAATAATTTATTAAAAATATTTTTTCGTCGCACTGGATATTTTAATTAATTGAAATTATAAACAAATTCACTTTATTTTGATATTTCATTATGCTGGGATGTAAAAGTCCATACACTACAGCCATTTTTTATACTTTTATTATTAAATTATTTATAAAAATTAATTTTATTTTTAGTCTTTCTACCCTGTGAGCAATAAGAGGCACTTTTTCAGGTTCATTGTGGGTTTGGCTAGGCCTACAGTGGGATGGCTGAGTGGTAAAGGATAGAACCTGACATATCTGGGACAAACCACTCATGAAAATTTCTTGGTTGCTTTTCTGGATTCAATTATGGACTGAAAGCAGGAGCTTATGCTAGACCAGAGCATAGGCTGACACCTTAACTACCTCAGCCACCTGTCCAGCTAATATTTTTCCAATTATGAGTAATTTGTATTGTACTGTACATTTCTTTATAAAAACTTGCTCTGTAAAGGTAAAGCTAATTTTTTCTTAATGTTGAAATCTTCTACACACTATAATTTTTGTTTTATACATTTTTTGCACTCTTTTCTACATAAAAAGTTTCACTGATTAAATAACAAAATTGTATACTATATATCTGACTCCTCCTATTATGGCTGTTTCATATTATCATTTTTTACAAAGTTAAAATTTGTAAAATTGCTGTTAAAAACAATTTTCTTTTTATCATTATTCCTCTGAAATTTACTTTCCGCAGCAGTAAGCCAACTACCAGTCTAATTGCTTTATAATAGTGTCCTTATAATTACATTTCATTAGTAAAATCATAAATTGCACATTGATTAAGATTAAAGTTTGGGAAAGATAAGCTCAGCTGTTTGAAAATGCTGAGCTGAGGTCTTGACAAGCAAACTGCAAGATGAACTGTGAAATTGGACCAGAACTGAAAGCTAAGCTGATCTGGGATGTGTTCATTTTTGAAATTAAATTGAATCTATAATAACAACAGAAACACAGACAGTTTGTTGGATACGTTTTCATTTATCTGTTGTTAAGCAAGAGCATTCAGATAAAAACTACTCAAACATTAAGTAATTGAACTATGAACAATTTTTTGATTAAGAAAATTATTAAAAGTAATAAAGAGTAATATTTTGAAGTGATACAAATAACCACAGTCATTTCTAGCAAAACATTTACAGTACAGTCCAAATAATTTGAAGTGGCAGACCCAAGACTACCTCAAATTATACAAAACTCATAATATGGACCTGTGCAGAAGTGAGCTGTAAGCTGATCTCAACTGGAGTCCAGCAGATCTGAACTAACCATCAAAATCTGAGCTGTAGCTCAGCTCATTTCAGAGAACTCTCAGTGAGGCTTTGAATATATTTGAGATTTATAAATTTTAATCTTACTCTGTATGAAAGCATCACTTAAAATAATTTATTAAAAATATTTAATAATTAAACTTACTTCATGAATTCCAACTTCAGTGGCCATAAATGTACCTGTTCCTCCTGATTTATTCAAGTTTAAATGGCACTCTGTCTTACCAGAGGGGCTGTGAATTTCTGCTCTTATTCTTTTTATATCAATATTTTTCTCTAAGTAATTAATTTTAAAGTGTGCCTAAAATATAAATTTTCATAAATAATAATTAAAATTAAAATCTTTTAATGAATATTAATTTGAAATGTATAAAAAACAAATATTACATATATTTATTCTAAAAAAAACAGTGCACTGTCAATAACTTTTTCACCTTAAAGATGCACTGTTTATTAGAGAGTAACTATTACTTCTATTCTTTGGAATTTGGTGTAACTATTAATGAGATAAATCTGATAACCTTCTTCACTTTATTATTATTCAAAGAACAATGCAACACTGAATGCACATACTTTATTTCAACGTATGATAAGAGTGACAATGCTAAATGGAATGTGCAATTTTTCAGTTTATAATATGCCTTATCCTTCTCCAATACACAGCACACTTACTATTACAGGAGACTGTTTATTAGAAAAAATACAGTATTTTATAACTTTAAATTAACATCTGCAGAAAAGTTTGGCTCAGAGGAGATTGAAATTCAAAATCCCCAATGGGTTCAAATCTTATTCCAAGCTAAACTTTAGAGAGATTTCAAAGTTATTTAATCATTAAAATTTATAAGAAGTTGGGAGTACAGTTTATCTCTAGTGCCAAATTCATTTATAATTAATTTCTAATCAGTCAGAATGAGACAATTAAATAAACTGGCATTTTTTTTGGAGTATTTTTGGTTACAAAACATGTCACATAAGTTAAATCAAAAGAAAAAATAGGAAGCAAAAATAGAAATATTAATGAAATAAGTCTGCAAAATTGATTTGGTTCATTTTTGGAACTAAAAAAGTTATTAACAGATTCTATGACAGTAGCATTCTCTTTACTAGGAATATTTCATTGGGGCTACAGTGACAAGCTAAACAAATTCTGACTGGTATTTTTCTCTTTTCTAGCCAACACTAGGCCTATTAGCTACAGTCAAAGTATAAAAAAAAAAATGTAAAAGTAGCTTAAGTTTACACAATGAAAGTGAAAGCATATATTATATGTACCATATATTGGCATTGCTGACTAAGCTGAGGGGGCTTAGCCACTTCACAGCACTCTGTAATTATGGTTCTGGACAGTAGTCAAAAGAAAAGTAATATCTTTGATCTAATTATAAATAAAAATGATGAAATGGAAGAGTGGTTAGATTATTACAGTGAATAGGTTAAGTAAATAAGAAAAGAATTTATAATATTAAAGCAATAATCAATCATGAAAGAACTGAGCATAAATTTATAGGAAATGCAAGAAATTTAAAAAATAATACAAAAATCACATGGAAGATTATATACATAAGATATAAGAATATAGAGATTTTTTTAAAACTTTTTGCCCTGTGGGCACTAAGAGGGCCTAATTTTAGCAAGCTCATTATACGTTCAGCCAAGCCCGCAATGGGGCAGCCGGGTGCTGAGGGATGGAGCTCAACTTATCCAGATGGACCACTCCCAAAAAATTTTTGGAGTTTTTTACCCGTCTGGATTTGATTCCAGGCAGTGGCTACCATCTTAGTGACTTGGCCATCTGGCCACCTTCACAGAAATGTCTAAAGTAATGACAAAAACTGCCTTAGACAAAACAATAAAATTAAGAGGAATGTACTGTACTGTACATACAAATTAGCCTACTTAGAAAATCTTCAATGAAGATTTTATTGCTAAGAAATAATAAAGAAAAGCATTAAGTAATTTTTAATAAATATAAAATATAAGTAACTNCACAATAATCAGATGGCATGAAATGGCACAATTTTATTGGTCAAGTACACAGTAATTAAAATTATTATATATTAAATTTTTTAAGATATCATTTTTTTCTAATGTTAGCTCTAACAAACTGTTCCATTCACAGCTGAATATCAAATGGTAATCTGACAATGAATCAAATTTTGCAAAAAATGAACTAAATATTTAAACTTGGCATCCTTGAAAACCACTTAAAACATATTTTGTGCTTGCCGGTAACCTTGTATTATGTAACTTTCCTATTCATTCCTTAATTTTGAGAATGGGACAGATGAAAGTTGAGACAAGACATGGAAATTATAAGAGAAAGAGGACCAGATTAATTATATATGAACTTCCAATTTGAACTGCGAGTCACATTATTTCAAATCAAAAATTTTTCCCTGAACGAAGTTAGATACATAACCGACACAACTCTATTGCTAACAGGAAAAGTATGATGTACAAGGCAAAACATTATTACACTCCAAGCAGGCAAGTGCTATGTGCTACCTGTCACAGTAACGGCATAATGGGTCATCTATTTTCCACTATAATATTGTCGCAGTAATTCAATGAATATAATGTCTAGATATTATATTCACTGAATTACATTAGAATAGACATTTATCATTTATTTATTTACATTTGAATAGACATTATCTTTTTTGTAAGAATTATATTTAGTTAATTATTTTGTTAAATTTTTTTCCAATAGATGGTCCTACATGTAAAGCCAGCAATCAAATGTAAACAGAAATGAATTGATATATAGAAATCCAATCAATAATTTAAAGTGGAATGTACAACATTATCTAAGTTAGAAGTATTTAAATGTAAGTGCTGAGTTTCATAGCAATCAGTCAAATGGCCTAGATATGCATAGCAAACAAACAAACAAACACCCTCATTTATATATATATATATATATTATTCTAAAATTTAATATAAATATATAAAAGTAGGCAGTTATGCCATCATCCTGTATTAAATTTAATAAGATATTTACATTCTGTCATTGTCATTTTATTAAAAATCTAATCTAATAATTTTTCTCATGTATTACAATTTGATTTTTTTCTGTTGTGTATTTTGAGTTTGATAAAATGCCAGAATATGTGTAAAAAATTCTGCAATGAGTTGCTTAACTTTCCCAGAGAAAAATATTTATGTTTAAGAAGCACTAAGATGCATTAGCACAAAGTTAAAATTGTGTGTAGTGCCATCTGTTATGAGATTTTATTAAAAAATAACTTTTATACTATTACTTAATATTAAAAAAAGTTTAAAGACTTAATTTTGAGAGTAGAGACGAGTATTTATAAAAAATAACAAATGCCAATAACAAGTGAAATTTTCCTTAAATCCAATTCCACTCGAGATACTATGCATAACCCCCCTCTAACTTCTCACTCCTCAACCTTTAACCACCAAAATTTAATAGCAACAATGCTCCTAATATACAACTTACCACACCAAATTTTTATATTAATTAATCTTTACCCCATCTTGAGTTATTAAATAAAATAGATACCAATATACAGGCACATACACACAAACACACTGAATTTTTTTCTCATTTTTTTTAAAGTTTTTTGAGTTCAGGGGTAACCAAATGCTGAGATTTGCAAAAACTCCAGAGCATAAAACTTGACACAATTACAATACTTTCTTTTGTTATATACGTAACAGCTGGGAAAGTAAAATTCATGCAAAAATATAATTAATGTCAAATATTACCGATTCACAAATTGAACTGTACAGATTAATTTAATTTTATAATTATTAATTTAACTTAATTTTATAATTATTTAAAATTAAAATTAATACTTAAAAATGTAATATTTAACTTAATAAATTAAAATTTTTAAAAATATTTTATAGCAACAGTTATCAATTTGCAATAAACTTACCAAGACTTCGACAATTGAACCAAGGGCACAAGGATCGATTCCTGAGAACAGGATTTTGGAAATGTCAGGTTGCACACAAATTTTAAGTGGACAGCAACTAATCATTTCCTCTTCACAATAAACAATTAACTAGAAAATGCAAACAAAAAAGTACATATCAAAATATTTTATAATATATAAAAATTATAATTTATAGACTTTTCAATAGTGAAATTTCAATGCCAAAAAGGAAAATGTGTCAAATCATAAAATTTGAGAAAAGGTAGATATGCCTGAGATAATAAGTTAATGATCAAAAATAAAAGCAAGAGATACCAAGTAGGATCATTCACTTAATAATAAATGTGCACACAAAGCACAACAATACACAATCAACAGCATTGTCAATCATTGCTCAAAGTGTTTTGTGTCATGTAGATAACTTGTGCATACAAAACATTTCTTCTAGTAAAAGTAAGGCTTCTTAAAGCTTGTTAAAGTAAGTTACCAAAAACAAAATTAAAGAGAAAAATACATTCTACAGAAGATTTTTATGTAAAAACATTAAAGAAGAAAAGAGTTCTAGAGATAAATAAATGCAAAAGCAAAAAATACAAACGTTTTATTTATTATTTTTGCAAGATCTTTATAACATGCTTATTTCAGCATTTATTACATTTCTATACATTCTATGAAAACAAATACTTTAAACACAGTTTCTACTGTCCTACTATCAGTACACATTACTTAAGTTTTGGGACTTGGTTCACTGAGAACAGGTCACAGAAGTGTAATTTTTCAGGAGCCCAAAAGCTACTTTTTATGATATAATTATTAGCTTATTACAAATTGGACATCCTACCTTTGAGAATATGTTAAAAATCTTAATGATTACAATTTGGACATGCACTTTTAAAGAATTGGATACAGCTAATTCATTAGAATACTGAAGCCACAAAATAGTCAATTCTGTGAAAAATATGACATATACTCTTAGTGAATCATGCTCCAGAATTAGATTATAAAGATATCAGCTTTAATTTTCAAAGCATACAGGAATATTCTAGATCTTAAAGATCCGTAATTGTATTCAAAGGTATGTTTTTTCAAGTATTTAAATATTATTCTGGCTTGGATTCTACTAATCTTAAAGGTAAAAAAAAATACTTTTATTAAAATTATTTTAAAATTTTTAAAATTAAATTAAAATTAATTCTTTTATAAAAACCTCCTTTGGTTTATATTAATATTAATATAAACATTTTCATTGATCATTTTATAAACTTACATCATTTTTTTTCTCTAGCAATTCAATAAAATCTTTTTCATCTTTGTAAAGAAATTTCAAAAACAATATAACATACAAAAAACTTTCATTTCTTAAAAATAAAAGTAAGTAATCATAGCGTTAAGTCTATCAAAAACAGATTATATTAAATGCATCTTATACTTAAGACAAGATTTTTGCAAGCAAGATAAAAACATTGATGCAAAATTACTCAAATTAAATCATCTAACGCAAACTAAATTTTCTAAAGATTGGAGTCTTAAAGTTTTATTATGATATAACAGACATAATTTATAACAAAGCATATTAAATTACAAAAAAATTTAATCATCTGTAATAGGAATTTTTTACTGATGAAACGCTTTGCTATTACAATAAACAACTTAATTTTGTGGCCATAACAGCTGATAATTTATAAATATAATTAAATTTCTTTGAAAAGAATTAAATTTTCACTCTTTCTTAAATTATTTCGTATTAAAATAAGCATTTAACAAATTATTTATATGAGTTATATGTTACAACTCAAACATTTTAAAGTCATTAAAAAAATCCACAAGCCTAATCATGAGAATATTTTATTACCCAGTGCATCTATTACTAAGTTATATAAATATTATTAAAATTATAGTTTATTTACAGTAAAATTAATAAACCATTTAAAACATTAAAAAATTCTAACAAATTAATTACTTAGAATCAAATTATAATTTCTATCTACTTAGAAGTAACATTAATTAGATTTGTTATTTTCACAGTTTCAAAAAGAGAATTCCTTTCTTTCTGATTTGATATTTCATTATGCTGGGATGTAAAAGTCCATACACTACAGCCATTTTTTATACTTTTATTATTAAATTATTTATAAAAATTAATTTTATTTTTAGTCTTTCTACCCTGTGAGCAATAAGAGGCACTTTTTCAGGTTCATTGTGGGTTTGGCTAGGCCTACAGTGGGATGGCTGAGTGGTAAAGGATAGAACCTGACATATCTGGGACAAACCACTCATGAAAATTTCTTGGTTGCTTTTCTGGATTC
This sequence comes from Centruroides sculpturatus, assembly GCF_000671375.1. Taxonomy (NCBI): domain Eukaryota; kingdom Metazoa; phylum Arthropoda; class Arachnida; order Scorpiones; family Buthidae; genus Centruroides; species Centruroides sculpturatus. The sequence goes on along the minus strand of NW_019385853.1, from coordinate 50,212 downwards.
AATTATGGACTGAAAGCAGGAGCTTATGCTAGACCAGAGCATAGGCTGACACCTTAACTACCTCAGCCACCTGTCCAGCTAATATTTTTCCAATTATGAGTAATTTGTATTGTACNTAAAAAAAAAAAATGCTACTGAAATTATATGTAAACATTGAATTTAAATAAATGTATAAGCAATAATTTAAGAAAAACATTAAAAAATTTGTAATAAAAAGTCATAAAATCATCATGAGCAATTTAGTAACCTAAAAAAATGTAATATTATATCATTAGCTAATCATTAATTGTTATAAAATTATAATAAAACTATAAGAAACTAAGAATATTTATTCAGCTCAATTGAAATACCATCCTAAACTATGTATATGCAATCAGAATTGTAGATATCCAAAAGTAAACAGGAAAATATCCAAAAGAATCATACATCTAAGAGTGATTCTTCTCAAGGTATCCGTTTCCAAAGTTTAGTTATTAAAGCACATCTCTTATGGACTATGTATACCCAAAAGAGATGTACTGATTTTTCTGTAAACCATAACAGAAATGAAATAAAGTTCTTAAGGATTAAAAATAATTTACAGTGGCTCAAAATGAAAAATGACTTGAAACATATCATAGATTGGATTATACTATATATTATGGATATCATGGATTATTTGAGCAGAGGTTCTCCACCATAATGCATCAACATCTTTACACAAATGTTTTTCTTGCATCTGTTATGACTTATTATATTCTATAATGCATGAATATTATCTGTGTGTTGATCGCATTTTCACTACATTGCACATTCTAACAATTATAATTTTGATCAAAGATACTGAGAAACAAGATATTGAAATAAAATGTATATACTGTATAAGAAATATCTGCATTAATATTTCATTAACTTATTATTGCAGGGTCAACAACAACAACCAGTTTTCAATTTACTTTTACTTCAAAAATCAAACTAAAGCTATTCAAATATGTTATTAATGATTTTGGCCTTATCTCTGACAGTTCAAGTATATGTTCGAGTACATCTCTTAGTTCTGTTCCATTGCTATCTTAATAATAATATATTTGTTCAATTATAAACTTTCAAAAACATATTTTTGCTAGCTAAGAAAATCTGTAAACTAGCTGTTTTTATAATGTGCATTTGTGTATGTGTGTGTGTGTGTGTGTGTGTATATATATATATACAGTGCATCTCATTACTAAAAACATATTACATGCATTGTCCTACACAAGATTCGGCACACAAGCAGGAAAGGACCGCCTTAATATCAATAATTTTGTTGCCTATCTTCTATGCTCAACAGAGTGATTCAACATGGACCAATCATCAAATTTTCAAAATTTCTCTTAAAACTTTTAAAATATATCGAAAAAAGGCGGTGGAATGCCATTCCATCGTGTTCTATGACAAAAAAGCGCTGTATATATATATATACAGTGCTTTTTTTATAGAATAGTAAGTGTTTTTTAACACATTATATATTATATATATATATATATATAATGTGTTATTAAACACTTACTATTCTATAAGTTCATCAGTATCAATAATTTGGGAGGCTTAAACAAAATATCAAATACCATATCTATCACTATTAGATACCTATAATGTTTCTTTACACAGACAATGTTTATAAGGTTATTTTCTCTACAGATTCTACAGATTACATTTAACAATTTCTGCTTAATTTGTCAGCATTATTAGCAAGATTCTGGTATTTCATGTGAGAAATTAGGAACATATATTTAGGTTTCAGATATCAGAGTACTTTAGACCACTGAAAAATTAACAGAATACATGCTATTAAATGAATATTTTAAATCACTGTATTAAACAGATAACTTCCAGAATGTTGATCATTTAAGAGTGTAACTAGTGTAAATTCAGCCGATGCACAGCAGATGGAATCTGATAAACTATTTCTATCATTAATTTCATCATCTTGCCAAAGCTGGTTAATTGTTTCATCCTGTCCTCTATTGAACATTAGCAGATGAAATGCCATAAGAGACAATAGAAAGGCAGAGATAAAAAAAATGTTTACTTTTTGTCACTTAAAACAATAGTTTACAAGAACAAGAACTATAGCCATTAATTTTAATAAACTGAAGAAATATTGTCATTATTGTGTAGCAGCAAATAATAGTCTATAATACTGTCGCAATATTTTAAGTCTATGCTCATACATATATACTGAATTTTAAAAAACTACTTTATGGAAAATATAGCAACATAAGAACAAACAAAAGCATTATTTGTATGTGATCATAAGTTTAGCATAGTGTTTCTCAACCTGTGTTCTGCAATGATGGCACAGGCAGACTTAAATTAATAAAGATTAAAATTTTGTTCAATGATGATTCATTTTTAATAATTAATAAGGTAACCAATTGTCCTCCTTTAGGGAGGACAGTCCTTCTTTTTTAAGTTCTGTCCTCCCTCAAAAAGTGTCCTTCTACATGTCCTCCTTTTCAATATTTGAAGACTAATCTGTAAATCTCCATATTTGATCGATGCCAAGCCGATCCGTTGTATATGATGTGTTTGTATTTAACATGATGATTCATCAAGGCTTGATACAGTGCATGAAGATGTGATTATGAGACACATGCGCTTCGCACAAAAGACTTTGAGAGAGCGTGTCGCGAGGAAGTGGCTTTGTTTACTTCTTACTGAAATATTACACGGCACAAACACAAAGTAGATATTATTATAGTGTATTATTGTTACAATGAATAAAATGTTTCTTTTATTACAATATTTTTTCCTTCAATTTATTTGTGTCCTTCTTTTCATTGTAAAATAGTTGGTCACCTTATAATTAATTAAACTGGAAGTAAACTGTTTCCATATGTATTCAAAATGTGCTTTAGATTTAATATGTTATAAATGGCACAGTATGTCCCAAATGTTTGTAGTACCCATACAGGTTTAAAAAAATTAGGCCTACATAACTTAGTGGTTCATAGAATTTTTTCAGATATTTCACTGGTTCTTGGGCTTAAAAATATTGAGAAACACTGGTTTAGCATAATGTAATGGTGGAAAAAAAATTACTAAAGTTTGGCAAATTAATCTGACTTTTTTCACAAAAATAAAACAAAAATCTTGAAATAGAAAATTTCTTAGAATTCAAGCAATTTCAATATAATTTCAATCACAGTTTCAGTCACAACATATACAGAAATTTAGAGATACATCCCACAAAAGTGCCATTTTCTCTTATTTTGCTCATGAGTCTATATTCTTCTGGATTTTTGTTCTTTCAATAAAATGTACAATCCTGACATAATTTATATAGATTTAAGAAAGTTCAGTTGAATTATTAATCAAAATATAATCAAAATTATAAGTAATTCATATACAATAAGTGAAAAATTATACATTATTATATATATATGACAAAATTACCTTTTTCGAGATTCTCTTCCCAATGAGACCTATTACAACTTAAATTAGGAAATCCTGGAACGTAAGCTCCAAAGGAATGAACCAGGGAGCAGAGTGCTATACCACTATTCCAGTCAGTCTAAAAATTAAAAATGTTTAATTTGTTAAATATCTATTTCAATTCTCACTAGTGAAAAAAATAAACATAACATAAACTGTTTTAGTTCTGATAAACTCAACAACTTAAATTTAAATATGGAAATCAATTTAAAAAAGTAAAACAAAAATTACAACAGAGAAAAATGCTTTTAATAAAAATATAAAATTGATAACAGCTTTAACCATTAACATGCATTAACATTTTGCAAAGTCACTAATTTGTTTGCTTTGTACTGTACATCCATTTTCACATGCAGGTATGTTAGCACAGGGTGTCCAAAAAGTTACTCTGCAGTGAAAAAAATTTAAATTTTAATTAAAGTTTTACATACGATATTGCAATTACTCCTACAGCACCAAGTTTCAGTGCACCTGAAAGATAAAAATCCAGGGAATGAGGTCTCAGGGCTTGTATGCAATACTATACATATAACTCTAATGTCATTAGTAGCAATAATATCAAACAAAAAAATGTCACGCTTTCTTTTTATATATTAACAGATTACAAGAAGATATCAATACAAGAAATAACTTGCATTTTTTTCTGACATACTTGTTATTTTTCTAAGAAATGTTCAATAGGGCTCTTGTCTCTCACCAGCAGAAGTCTTTACAAGTATGTAAATTAATCCCAATTCAAAACAGCACATCCTCTGCTAGTGATAATTGGAAAGGAGGAGATAAATCTGATCCTTCAGTATATCAAACAAAAAAAGACTAGAGAACAGAAAAAGACGGCCCTCCTGGCAATCAAGATCTCCTTACCTTACGGGCCAGGAGATCCTGATTACCAGGAAATTGGGCCCTCTTTTTCTGTCTACTTCAAAAAGTGGAATTCAAGACTTGTTTCATGTCACAAAAGTAGAAAAACATTTTGTCCTATTGAAAGATCTCGTTGAACATGCTAGAGCACCATTCTGGTACTTATTCCAGAGCCAATATCTGTTTTGGAACTTTTTTAGCTATATGCATACAAAACACATAATTGTAAATATATACATAAATCAGTAAGTTACAATATCCTTGATAAAAAATTTAAAGTTTTCCATAAATATATTTCAAAGTCTTGTATATTTAAGTGTATTCAAAATTCAGAGATGCGAATTTGATTTTCAAGCATACTACACACTAGAGCAAAGCAACGCAACTGTTAAAAATGCATTGTCTAGAAAGGCTGTTACCAACATTAACTCATTGCTTGTTCATCTTACTATTTTAATTATAACAGAAAAAATATCCCACAATCTTACTGAACACATTGCAACTTTATTGTTTATTAAATTATACAGTCCACTACTAGAAGTATGCAATCCGGATTTTCAAGTACAGGCTCCAATCTCTTCTTTCTGCTACTGAACCAGATGCTACAGTTACTACAGCAAATATGAATAAAATTATAGTACAAAAATACATCAACAATCCTACTTAGGAATTTCTTTAGTAAATTGACAACTTCTTAATATTGATTCTGTAAAAATTTCAATTTTGATTTATGTACTTTAAGTTTAATATATGAATGACTGATGAAAAAACAAACTGTAAAAACTACTACATTTTTTAATGAAATGTGTACGTGTGGGTTAGAAAACATCATTCTAGGACATTTTATTTTAGGCTGTACACCACTAATCATAACCGATACAGCTAAGGCAACAAGAAGTCTGAGTTTAGAATATATCCAGGTGCCTCAGGTGCCTTTGCAAGAGTCAATTGTCCAATTTTTAACAAATAAAAAAATGTTTCTCAAATGTTTCTTAAAAATACAAAAACATTTGCGAAACATTATTTTTTAAATACAGAAACATTGATTAAGCAGTTTTTCTAGATTTAATAACAATTGTATTGTTGATTTTGTAGAACTGTTTGATGAAACTTAAAAAATACTATGAAATATGTTGCAAAAAATAATTTCTTTTTATATAAATAACAGATTAACAATATTTTCAGTAAAACTACATAATTTTAATTTATATGCATATAATACATGTAATATACAATGTATTATATGCATATAATATATTGTGTATATATACAGTATATATGCAATAGTGTATGAAAAATCAACTGGATACAAAGTAATAAATAATTTATTTAAATATTTTAATGTTCTATTAAAAATAACTTAAGGAAGACTGTTAAACATGGCTAAAAACATTTATTTGTTCAGAATAAATTTAAGTCACCAGAACTTAAAAATGTATTATTCAATACTTGCTTAAATGTAGAATTTCATCATTATGTTAGAAAATATGAGACAACTTATATATTGAAATATATATTAAATATTAAAAGAATAATAAATATTTTCTTTTAATATTTATTATTTAATATTTTAGTATTTTTATTTTATAAGTATAGTCATGAAAAGTGAATGTATTGCCAGTGCAGTAACTAGGCAGGTGCAACAGGTGCACTTGCACAGGGCCCACTTGAAAGGAGACCCAAAATGTGTGTATTTGTTTTATTATTATCCCAAACTTGATTAATTAAGGAGCCTAAATGCAAATTCTTGCACATGGCACAGGAATGGCTAGTTACGGCACTGTGTATTGCAATTCAAAAAATATTTTCACAATCATAGTTTACATTTATAATTTATACAATTCACTGTAATGATTCATTTTGTAATTTACTATTAAGTAAATTGCATTTAATTTTAAATATTAAATGTCAATTAAAATAGAAAAAATCCCATACTTTAAGGACAAATAATCCTATTGAACATATTAAACATTCAGTTAACATTTTGTTTTTTCTGTTTGGAAGGAAAATTTCTGCTAAGAAAATGTTAAATCTTGAAATTCTTTGATACTGCCTATCTTATTTTAATCTTCATTCCAGTTTTATATTCTAATAACTGTTCTAAAGATTTAAATACACATATAAATAAATAAATATGCATCTTCCACACATGTGTATCTATGCATATACATATATATGTGTGTATATGGCTACATTACAGGTAGGAGACACATAAATCAAGATAGGAATGTTTTTTTTTTCTAGTAATGCATATGATTTTGTTCACAGTAGACGTGCTTTAGGCACTATCCGGGTAAAATGCTAATTATCCACGGTGACTTGTTCTTCCTCAATCACTTGCCGAGCAATAGTAGTGTTGCGTCACATTACAGGTGCAGCGTTTTTATACACGTCCTTCGAAATGGCGCCCGATAGTAAAACACGTTCTAACTCATCAAATCGCTCGAGTCTCGTTGTAAAGAAAGCTATTTTATATAATGTTTAACAAAAATGCCAATTCTCTTCCGTCCTCTAATGGCAAAATGGATGAAGCATTAAAAAAAATATGTGCTGCAGTAAGTTTTTAGCTACTTCCTCAGCTGTCTTTGATTCTTAAAATGGAACAGTAAACTGTTTAATAAGTTTGTGGAATCTCTAAAGGCTGCCTAAGTAGCTAATCCTACTTGAATTGTCTACTGGACATTGCAGGAAGCATCGGATAATAAATGAAGCGAAGAAAAAGTATAAAAAACATCACTTGGAAGCTAATAAATTAGATTTATAACTGCAAAATTACATTGGAAAATAAACTAAAATAGTTATGAATGAGAAATAACACTTTCTGAAACGAACAGTGCCCACTAAGCAGAAGGCAATGAGACACGAGAGGAATGGTTCCCTGGAGGACCTTCTATGAGAAATTCATCCTTATTTAGGTGTTAGACATTTGAATATTTCAATCCAGAAAACTCCACTTGAAAACACCACCAACTGCCAGTGTTTGGTGGTATTATCCAGTGGACACCAATACCATGACGGAGGAGAAAGACAATTGGAAAATTCAAATTGCCAACATATGGCATATCACGGAGAAGTGCTGTAAATGATATTGTCTACACAATCGATGTTAGTTTTATTTGAATACTGTATAAACCTTACTGCTACTTACCGGGTTTACAGGCTTAACTTCTCGAAAATCGAATCCTTCAACCCCTAAATTGTCTTTTTTATACGTTTCTGGCAATAATGCGCTTAACATCTGTTTAATCTTCTGAATTTTACATCGTATTTTAATTAAATAAAGAGAAAACAATTTTACAGCAAGCCTTTAACATTTCTGGAGGATTCGCCATCCTAGCCTTTCTACAAATCTACACACCGGAGTTAACAAGAAACCGTATAAAATATAAGGTTTATAAAAAGTCCAACTTACTTTTATCTAATAAAATTAACTAATTTCGTAAATTTTACGGCAGAAATTCGAATATTTTTGTTTTTAAATCTCATAATTAGAATGTTTCCAGCTGCGTGCACTGGTCAAAAGTGCAAAACTACAGTACATTATGGATTCATAATGGCGCATCATCTACGCTACAATAAACTCTACTAATGAGTCGATGGGGTCAACCATCAGTTACGATATACGCGCAGATTCACTAAAAGGTTCGACACGTTTACATCAAAACCCCTTTCTTAGTAAGAATTAACCGAATTGAGAAAGCTCAGATACGATTTCAGATTCAATAGTGAGGTGATGGGTTCGCACCTCACTAACGGCGTTTTCTTCGCGTGTCTAACACCTAAATGGGACTAGTTTCCATAGAAAGTCCTTCCGAAAGACACTCCCTCTTAGCAGATCGCCCACGTGTTGCATTGCCGTATCGCCAGACCGAATCAAACTACACGAGAAACCCATGTTAATTGTGGAGTTTTTCAAACATACGTGCGCCATGTGAGCAATAACAGGGATTTTTTCCATTCCCATTACGGGTTTGGTAGCCAGGACCACGAAAAATAACTGAAGGTCGATCCCGGGTCCGTTTTTGAGTCGAGGGGAGAGACGTTTTCATGAAACGTAAGCAGCTATCGTTTGCCATTATTGACACGATTTCCATAGAAAATATGCCATTCAGTTATGCAGGTCGGTACTCCTGCCGGCACTCGTCTGCCACGGTATTTTGTTCGCAACCGGAGTGTAATGACCTCGCGACACGTCCAATCGTACGGCTCAAATACGAATGACGTAAAATGAATCAAGGAAGAAAACAATTAATGAATTAACCATACAATACCCGCCGAAAGGATGAAAGATTTTACAATAAAAATGGGTTTGTGACCAATTTCTGGCCAAGATAATGGAGGTGGATAGATGAATTTTGATTCAATCAATCAAACAATCCGAGAATAATCGATTCGGAGTTGAAAACTAACATTTTTTGAATTTATAACCCCGATACATGAAACTAGAAACAGAAATTAATTGTATAACAAAGAAACGCAGCAGCAGCAACGCCCTATTTTAAAAATAAAACATATAAATTGTATGACAGCGTTAAAGAATTAAATGTAAAGTTGCAAGCCTGCTCATCCAAGCATTCTTTAATATACAAGTACAAAACTTGACCAAAGTACCGTACAGTACAGTACATGCCAAATTCGCTCCCCTTCTCCTTTTATTGTTTACCAGGAGATGGACGGTTCGTCTGTGTGTGAGAGCAGAGACTTCTATACCTATTATGTACTTCCATTCACTATCCAAACGCCATTTTGTCACGTTAGCGAGCAGACAAAAGCACGAACGATAAAGAAAAGAGGAAAACTTGATCATTTTAACCACGTAATTAGGGTCAAGCGCGAGTCAGACTAGAAGTTCGAGAAACAGGACAGAGATATTGTTTGGTCTGCATTCAATTGTTTTTAAAAGTAGTGTATTAATTGCGATTTTACGCGGGCCGCACGCTCCAGTAAACAAATTTCTTTTATTTATTTTTATAATACATTCATTCAAATACTTTGTTTATAAAATTACTTTCGATTTAAGACGAATGTTGCCAGTTCGTAGGACGAGAAATTTCCTTTCTTGTCCTCGAAAATTTTGCGTTTCGCGACAGGACAATCGACAATCGAGGTTAAATATGTAATTTATTTTTAAAAATAAATCATGCCCGTTAAATTAAAAGATATTTTTCCGTTATTCCAAAGAAATTATTAAACGAATTTACGAAATTACAAAGAAATTTCGTCGAATCATCTTAAGTAATAAAATACAGTCGACGCCATTTTGAAAATCCCAAATAAGCACGTTCCTCCGGTGATAATTCTTGTGTAAACCTCTTAAAATACAACTTTCGATTACCACTTTGTTCCTTAATCTGCTAGAAAATTCTCCATTTAATCAAATTATATACGAGAAACAGCAAAAAACACGCGATTTCTCGCTTCGTAAACGACTGTTTCGGAAATTCCTAACAAATATTCACGCGTAAATACTATAAACATCACACTGGAGCGTACACGTAACGGGGCGTAGAATGGCCTTTACGTCTTTACGACACGGACAGGTGTGTATAATTTTAATATTTTGCGGGTAAGTAGGCGTGAACGTCTGTAAACCTGTCTGTTGCAACTTTATAAATACTCCGACCGGCAACTCCCCGTATTTATGCGATTACGCTTTATATAACGTCGACCAATCGTTAAACGTGTACGTGTGTTTGATAGCCAATTAAATCGATTAATAAAATATCCACTTTAATACAAGTTAAGTTCCAAAATTTGGGGGATTTTTTTTTAATTAAAGCTCGAGATTAGTTCGCTATTTAAAGGGGGGCTTCGAAAAATACGAGGCCTTTTTTTCTGTTTAAAAATAGAGCAATTAACACGAGGTCTACTCGCCGGATCCGGTCGACCGTGACGACTTCCGCCGTTTCAAAAGGTAAAGGAATTTGCCTGGATATCGCCAACCACAGAGGAAGGCGTGGAAGCACCCCGAAAACACCCCCACGAATAGTTCGAAATTTATTCGAAACACAAAGAAAGCGCGTGTTAGTACCGACGTTAACTGTTTCAAATTACGTTCAAGTCCCGCCGGTATTGTTTTGCCGACTGTAACGTAATACACAAGAAACAGCCAATCTGGTATATATAAAAAGTCATCCTTTGTCTCTCTAATAACACAACGAAAATACGAGACGTAACCTACTGATGTTTACGTTAACAAACAACAACGTATAACACACACGCAAAGATGTATAAACAATTAACGATTGTTTTTAGTGTTATTTTTTTTTCCTGTTTTTGTCACGTGCGTAACTATTTAACGCATGGATAAACGCGTACGTTACGTACGTGACGTATATTTCTTCTCGACGGATAAGCGGAATACGTCGTCACTCCGTTTAACCGTGACAAGTAACTGTATTTGCGTCGGAATTCGAGGATAACCGGTTTGTACGGACGTAACTTCAAAGTTAAAAACCGTGACGTCGAATTATAAATTTGACGATGTTTTCATACAACTCGGTGGTTTGAGGATGTCCGAAATTAATACGTAAACTACAATTAACGTGGGGAATATTTATTACGGCGTAACAGTCGGGAGTAACGAATGTCTTTTTTTTTTTTTTAAATGAAACGTATATCCGAAATATAAAGCGTTACGGTATCAGAATTCCTGAGTTTATGGTTTCCATTTAACAAAAACGTTTGTCGGAATTCAAAAGAATTCTCTAAAGAAATTAGTTTATAAAAAATATTTTCTGTCCTTTATAAGCAGGTTGGAATAATGGAATAAAACAACGCAACACGTGGGCGATGTGCAAAGGGGGAGGGAGTATCTCTAGAGAGGACTTTCTACTGGAAACTGGTCCCTATTTGGGTTTTAGACACGTGTAGAAAATTCCGTCAGACCCGCGGATGCGAACCCGCGATCAATAGTTTTATGGTGGGCTCAAGTTACTCTGCGAAAAACAATACGGATTCGTCGAACTTTGGAAGTAAGGAATGAGTAATGTATTATTGTTATAATGTTACACAACAACTAGTTTGTCAGTTTCTTCAGTTCTAGGAATTTTTCGGGAAGTGGTCTGTCGTGCACCTGCTCCAAGATCTCCACCTTGATGTGGTGAGAAAGCTTGCGTGTCTTCTAAACTTTATGACCTAGTAGTGGCAGCTTTGCTAACGATAAAGATACCCATGCTGAACAGGTCGGAGGATAGGGCCAAGACTAAGGTGGGATCACCGGTCCTCCATGTTGGAGGTTGTGCGTGGGGCTAACACTCCACCATATAAAAAAACCTTCTCCTGAAAAGAAGGCAAAATAAAAATGTCTGTCATGCACACGTCGAGCCCTATTGTGAACATGGCTGAACTCAGGATGGGCCTAAAAAACAGTCCCTTTAGAGCCCCAATTCGATTCTTTTAATTACAGAACTATGATTTTCGAATGCAAGGCCGCGCATACGGAAGTTTTGGGGTTTAACCTCTCCCATTTGGGAAGAAAAAATTAAATAGGGTATTATATTAGTATATTTATTTTGTTCCTCATTAATCTACGGTATTGTGTTACTCTTCCTGACTATATTGTAACATTTATTATGAATAGGGCCTAATCAATGGAGGATTTAGACGGTGCTCAGGACGCAGATACATCCCTTTCTGGGACTAGTAATTTAATATTAAAATAATTATTCGATAATATATTCAGTCCATAAAAGCGTATTAAAGAAGAACTTTGCATTTATTTATTTCTGATTTTCAAAAAACTCAATTAAATTTTCTTTTTGTTTTCACAATGGCACATGCCAGCCCTGCATTAGCCACAAACTTTGGAACTGAAAATTCACGTTCGATTTATACATGTGTTTTTTAATTTCTAACTTTAATGTATTAATTTCCCGAGCAATCCTCATGCAGTAATTTATAAATTATATTATTTCCTCCCTGCGCTTCCCTCTAAAGATTAGGTCTAATGTGTGTTTTTAAAGTCACTCCTTTTGTTACCCCCAATTGCAACCAGTACTACCTTGTAGGAGCACTGATCCCACGTTGAATCATAGTTTGAAGCTTCTTACATAATGTACGATGCCCTTTTTTATAGCTCGTGCTCCCTTTTTTGGACCCTGCTATTATTACTACACAAAAATATTCCGTTGATTAAGTCTTCAAATACCGAAAACTACGGAATTAAATTGTAATTCTACAAGACGCATATCCCTTTAGTAAACCAGCACTCACCGTGAAGTTTTGAATGTTTAAATCGGATAAAGTTCTGGAAATCCACCTCAAAGTGGCGTGGTAACCGGGACTTTCTTCTCTCATAAAGTAGGACAAGTACGTCATTCCCGATAATTCGTCCAGATTTTGACTACTCAAGTCTTCGGGAGTCAGTATCATAGGAATGTTAAATTCTTCTTTAGCCACCATCATGGCGTTGTTACAGTTTTTTATTCTGAAAAATATATTAATTAGTCCTTTATTTTCTCTTCGAATATGTTAATTATTTACACGAATTTCCTCAAATCCGATTTTTTATGGGAATTCAAAACCCGTAATTCTACTTAGCCCACTACATATTGCCCCGCACCAATCCGTGTTGCCTCGTGTTACTCTTAATTACCCCTGTTACTTTATTCGTTGGAAAATGCACTAAAGTCGAAATTCTCTACAAGTAAAATATTACAGGAATAAAATTAGAACTACACATCACCTTGATCCTGACCCATTTGCGACTTTTCTCTCTTTCCCAATTTGCGACTTTTCTCTCTTTCCCAATTTGCGATTGTTCGAGTCAATAAAAAATGTGAAATTTATTAATCATTCGTTAAAAGGGGGCCTTTCATACGTTTATAGGTGTATTCCGTCACGGTGGGGGAACGAAATCAACAGAGGGAAGGAAACACGAAGACTAAAAAAACGGGGAAGTTAAGAGCAGTGGGGTGAAGAACACTAGAGAATGGGAACGAAACGACGGGTTAAAAAAGGCCCCTTAATGCCTAAAGGTTGAAATGAATACAAAAAACAAATAGGAAAAAATGGACGTCCTCAGGAATTTATTAGATAAGGAGAGATAGGAGGAACAATAAAGAAACGTACGAAAAACACAACACCCCCTCATAACTGAATCGCATCCCTCCCGACTTTGTAATTTCTATAAGTACAGAAGATTTCTTACCCCTCTCGGCGGTCGAGAGACTTCCAACGTGGAAACAGACCGGGTTTACAATACTCCAACAGGGCGCTAAACAATGGTTCAAACAATTAATTCGAATTGGTTAAAAAAAAAAAAAAAAAGGAAGAGAGGGAAGTAAAAGGGATACCTGAGAGCGATTCCGTCGTTCCAGTCGGAAGTGAAATTGGTGACATTGAGATCGGGGAGGACGGCCCGAAGCCACGACAGCATGAGTTTTTTGGGAGGAAAGCTGGTCCTCCCCATCTGATACCTTAGTATCAATGACCAGATCAGTCCCAGGATCAGTTTCAGGTTTCCTTCCACGATGTCCGTGTTTCCTGTCGTACAAAACGTAAGCGTTAAATCGAAAAATATTCATTTCCGATAAAGCGTTCACGCGCTGAAACCCCCCCCGTCGAATAGGGTAGGCCTCATCTATTTCTCTGTCGGAAACGGATGAAGCCTATCCTTTCTTATATTAAAATTACGTCATTATACACGTGATTAAAGCCGCCGATCTTTGAGTTTGGCGCCACAACAACGTGGACTTCACGTGTCTAACACCTAAACAGGGACCGGTTTCCCCCCGTAGAAAGTCCACCCGGGAGGCACCTCCCCCTCGGAGGATATCCCGGGTGTTGCTTTATTCAATCTATCCTATCCTATCATTATAAGCGGGACGTAACCCAAGCGCTGTGTTTTAATGGCACCTAGGTTATGTATAACTGTATTTATCACCGACGAAACCCCGGTTTAACGAAAATAAAATTTCGGTCGAAAGGTATAATTTACTCCGTAGTTTCGACTCGATCCTCTCCAAACTGACCTTAATCCATTGTTAAGAGGTGAGAATAGAGGAAGAAACAATTTCCCACCTAACCCCAAAATACCGTTGTTATTGTAGTATTTCTCTTGTTTTTATTCCCGTTACGGCGCCGTTGAGATCTTTATAACATCTTAACTCGACAGAAAGTAGGGATGGGTGTTTAGCCGGAGGGGGCAGATGGGTGGCTGCCCCCAAAAGAGAAGTCACAGAAAGACTCGAAATAAGGAAAAGAAGAGAAGAGGGCCGGGGGCGTCCGCATTCTCGCGTCCGGGAAAACCGGTCGTCGGAGGTCGTCCGGGGTCGGAACGCTCTTCCTCCTTCCGGCGCCCCCGGGCCCCCGTCCTCCGCGACCCAGAAATGAAGTTTCTCATTCGAAGGACAGACAAACAAACAGAAGTTGACGGAAATCGGAAAAAGTTTATAATCTCGAACGCAAATTTTAATTAATCTCGTTAATTACGCTCGTTAAATTAGCGACATGGGGCGCCCGCATCGATAAGAGGGGGGACGATCGTAAACGAACTCCCTCCCCGATACGACGGACGCTAGAAACTACAGGGGGGCGGTGACGTATCCGGTCGTCTCGGTTGCCAGAATAGAAATTGTGCGTAAATTTTCTCGTAGAAGGGCTGGCGCTTTTGTTTAAAGATAAGAAAATGCCTTTGCTACCGGAGTATAAGACGAGCGAAGAGAAACCGCCATGGCGTGACGAAAGGGCGGGCGACATCGACACTACCGACGCCGTCCCACGCGCCGGTATATTACGATTCATTCACGCTTTAGGAAGAACGCCCAAAACCCTTTAACCGAATTTACGGTTTCTCCCGGAACCGGAAGTTCCTTCCTGCGTTTTTTACGGAAGGTTTCGGAACGCTTCTCCGACGATTCCGAATTCGAGTTCCGTCTCCGATGCGGACGGCCGCGCCCTCTTCTCCTTTTAAACGGGCGGAAAATCGTTTCCGGCGGAGGTCGAGGGTATCTCCGTTTCCGGTGTTTTCGGCCATCCTCCTACCCCCCATCGTCGATCCTCGTAGGTGGCCACCCGGACCGGCGCCTTCGGAGGGGGGCGGCCACGCGCGTTCGAAAGTGGCGCGTGGCGGAGACCCGAAAGTTCCGCGTAGAGGGCGTTTCTCGATTCGCTTCTTAACCTCGGCCTAGACGCGCCTTCGAAAATTCTGGTCTCGATCCCGAGATTCCCCGGAAATTAACTTTTTTGGCGGGTCGTCTCCGGTTGAATTGGGAATTGGCTTTCCAGCGGACGAAAACCGGAAGTTTCGCCGGAACGAGCCGGAAGACGACTTTAACGCCAGGGACTCTTTGCCCGAGCGGAAGAAGCGGAGGCGGCCCGCCGATGTCACCGTTCCTTCCGACGCGCGGTCTCCCGCCGGACGCGGCGGCGGCGGTCGTTCGGAGCGGAGAAGAGTACTCACCTATGTTGACCAGCTTAATGTTGTCGGCGGCCATGGCGTCCAGGGCCGTCTGCACGTTTTCCAGGTATTGATGCCTGTTGACGGGCGCCCTGATCTTCTTCAGCTCGGTCTTGCGCAGGACTTCCATCAGGGCAATGAGCTTGAGCCCGTCGGAGAAGTCGCGGGCCAGGTCGACGACGCCAGTGCCCGCGCTCCTCAGCTGTTCGTTGACCCAATTGACAAATGTCTTCTGTTGGATCTCCACCCAGACGTATTCGTCGCCTTTTATGTGCATGGCCCTGGCCGCGTGTCCCTCGGCCGACCTGGCCTTTAGCCCGACGTGGCTCACTTTGGCTTCTTCGGCCTCCATCTCCGACCGACGCTTTCGGCCCCGACCGGTTTGGGACGCACAGTCCACGTATCGGCGCCGCGCCGCGCCGCTCGACGATCGGCGCACCGATACTCCCAACACAATAGGGCCTCGGGCCCTTCGAACGCTTCTTCGACTAAAGACGAAAACGAAAAGAACACTCGCCGCTTCGATCACTAGCTCCGTCCGACTTCCTTGCTTCTGCGCTCCGTGCGGGCTCGGCCCCGAACTCGGTATAACGCCACGACCGGTAGTTCCGGTTGCCCGCCGACGCTATACCTGAGGTCGCCCGCGGCTTCCCGCGTGGAATTCGTGGTGCGCTTCCTTCCCGTTCGAAAGGCGCGCGCCGATCTCCGCGTCGCTGACGAAATTAGTCGCTCAGCTTTAAGACCCGAAGGAACATCGTCTTCCGCGTCGCGTGGACTAGCGAAAGAACGCCGAAGGAAATCCGCGCGGGCCGGGAATATTCGGAGACGGAGCTTTTACGAAACGCTCCAGCCGATTAAGGTGAGTCGAAGTTTTCGAACTCGACCGTCCTGCCATCTGGCGACGATCGCCGAAACTATCCGGCATTTTTTACACTAAATGTCAATTGCCTTCCTAGATAGCGTTTAGTTTACTCTTTTTGCACAGAAGATTGGGAAGTGTACTGTATGTGGCCAGATGTAGTATATGAGGAGCGCATGCACCTCAATGAGATTTTTGTTTGCGATTAAATTTTTATCTTTATGTACAGTACATAAATAAGTCTGTACGGCGTTTCTGCTCTCGACCTGGCAATTGCGCTGCGATGACGGGCGTATAGTGCATTTAATTTAATTTCGACGTTAGTTTCTCCAAGTGCCGCTAGATGGCTCTCATTGAGTGCAAATTAAAATTATGCCAATGAATCGCCGGGAGGGCGCTTCACTCAATTCTGCTGCGAAGGTAGGCTGCTAGCCCGCCATCACTTGTTAAATAAACAAATTATAAATAATTAATTAAATTATCGGGCTAGTTGTATTTATTATATATACACAGTACTGAATACCACGCCAGGTTTATATCTAGATGATCACTTGACTTGGTTTTCTGTACTTTAAACAAATATCTGTTTTGCTAATGTGACCAATCGTCCTCCTTTAGGGAGGACAGTCCTTCTTTTTTAAGTTTTGTCCTCTCTCGAAAAGTGTCATCCTACATGTCCTCCTTTGTGATATTTGAAGACTAATCTGTAAATCTCCGTATTCAATCAATGCCGAACCGATCCGTTGCGTGTGATGTGATATGACATGTTTGTATTTAACATGGCGATTCATCGAGGCTTTGTACAGTGCGACGAGATGCAATTATGAGATGCATGCTCTTCGCACGGGAGACCTTGAGAGAGAGAGAGAGAGAGAGAGAGAGAGCGCAAATGACTTTGTTTACTTCTTATCGAAACACGACATGGCATCTATGCATGCAGTAGAGATTATTATAGTGTATTATTGTTGCAATGAATAAAATGTTTTTTCATTTATGATATTTTTTCTTCAATTTATTAGTGTCCTCCTATTCATTGTAAAAAAAAAAAATTGGTCACCTTAGTTTTGCACGATTTATGCAATTCGAGACACAACAGGTCGTTCTATAGTAGAAGCATTAACAAATGTTATGTACTGTAATTGACACGTAGAAAAACACGCAAACAACAGAATACATACGAGAACCGCGACGAACATGATGGAACAGTGGCGCCTCAATCGGCAGTAAATTTTCCTAATCATTAAAACTATATATATATATAAAAATAGGGGTTCAGTGACCAAACTACTTAATGGCCCCGATAATGTCTTTTTCTTTCTGTTATTCTAGTGAATAATGGAGATGAAATTATTACCATTAGAATAAGAAAATAGAATATCAGTACGTCGTCTATCGATAATATTTCAGAGTTGATAAAGTAAAATTACACAAAAACAAACAAAAATATTTGCTTCTTGTCCATCTTTTTGAAATGTAATTGGTTATGAAACTTCTGTATCAGCTTCTTGTCCGAGAACTTATCACACCTTTGGGAAACGTTTTCACGTAGATATTAAAGTTCTGTAGAAAATTCTCCATGGCATTCACTACGATTCCAGCCATAGAGAATCTTCTACAGAACTGTAACTGCTTTTGGAATCTTAGAACTCTACTCGTACACTTGTCTGCAACTCATGTAGTCGCCTCTTTACTGTCTCTGCATAAACCAATGTATGGCCGTTGGTTTTTGTTAAAAATCGGACAACACTATAACGCTCTTGCTTCGCGCACATTTGGAGAGGCACGATCATTTTATCGGTCCTTTGTCTTATGTACTCGCGCATCAACACATTGCCAATTGCATTTACTTTTGCCTCTGACTTGGATGTTTCGTGTGCCAAAATTACTAACGTTATCGCTTGTCCTCCCAATTTTTAATTACATTTTACCTGTTTTCTATTGAACGTGCCTCGTAGAACGGTGTTCTCGTGCATCAAACGACGTTCGATATGACTACAGAACAAATGAGTATGCCAATAATAATTAAAAATAAAATGTTAAGTTTTATTTATCTTCGTGAATTATCAATGTAAGCTTCAAAGAAATGTTGAAAACAGTCGGGCGGAGTTAGGAGGTGGCAAAGCGCAGCTACATCTTACCTAAATCCACTCCTGACCTCTCAATTTCGAAAAATTTTGAACGATCAAAAAATGATTATTCGATGCTTAATTATTATTTAATCGTTGGATAAATTTGTTTATAACTTAACACGGCTTTTGAAAGTTATCTTCCACGTCATAAAAACAAAAAATCATTGTTATTTAGCTATTAAAACTCATCGGAAGTGAAATTCCGAAAAGGTGCAAAAAATAGCAAATATTAGATTTAAAAATTAAATTGAAAAATATAAAACGTTATTTTTAGTTGAAAGTTTTGCCGCCATTTTAAAAATTTTCCATAATTCATTGCAAATCGCCTTCTATTTCGTGCAAAGTGCGCGTGCCTCTAGAATCATCAGCTGACGGCTACGCAATCCTGCTATGTGGGGAGTCAGCACAATCGCACGTTCGATAAAATAAATCGTCACTGTTTTTTCTTCCATATTATTATTATTATTGAATACCAACGACAAACTTATAAGTCAATTCTACATTAGCACGTTTTTCTTTAATTGGTATAATTATTCTATTATAACGCTAGATAGCGCTATACAGATACTTTTCTAAAGCGCCACCGGCGGAAAACAAATATCACAATACAAAAGCGAGAAAGCAATAAATTAGTGATTAAAATTTTATTATAAATTAATTAACTTTTAATAAAAATAAATCTGACATTATTCACTGAAAACTCTACGACGTTATGCAATTCGATACTAGCCAACGCGTGTAGAAATCGATGCGCGTAAACTACTATGGGGCCATTTGAACCCGGCCTCAAAAATATTCGTTACAACATGCACCTCTAATGCACTTCTAGTCCATAATGTCTTCAGTGTAAAATAAGATACATATATTGAAAAAGTAATACAGCAAAAACAATACAGATATTCTCAATACTTTAGAAGAATAGTTTTCGACCGGATGTCTGAATGGTTAAGATGCTGCCTACCTCTATTAGAGCCCAGGATAAACCGAAAAACCGCAGGAAATTTGGTCCGTCCCTCACCACCTAGCCAACTCATTGCGAGCCTGACTGAACCCATAATGGGTTTCACTTAAACGGCTCTCTTAGTGTCTGCAAGCCGGGACTTTTTAAAAAATCTAAAGGGATCATCTAAAGAATCGCCAGGCCATTTTTCTTTTTGCAGAACCAAATTTAAACAAATTTTTCCTTTCAATCCTGTGGGTGCTAAGAAAACCCTTTTTTCGGGCTTGCAACAGGACGAGCAGAGAATTGTTGGTGACAGGTTGATGTCCTTACAATACAAACAATAAATATTATTGAAATAGACTTGATAGCGACCGCTCTGAAGTTTAGTTGACTATTTTATTTTTATTTTTTCTTTATAGCAGATATAGAATTTTATACGGTCAACATAATTAACCTAATTATATAGGTTACGTAACTATCAGCTACTTCGTTCAACAACACAAAGCACTCTTTACCGTAAAGTGCCTGGTATCTAGGCTTAAACACACTATGGCAATAGAGTTAGCAATTTATTCTGTTATAGACAGTGGTGATATTCAGCGGGTTCGCACAGGTTCGGCCGAACCCGTTGTTAACATTTTTAAAGTTTTCCGAACCCGTTGTTAAACACACGTAACATTTCTCAATGGTTTCGTTTCTTTTAAAAAATATATTAAAATATACGTATTTCATTTTTTTTATTTATATGGGTATCTTACGGTCAGTTTTTGCGCTAATATTGCTAATGCGAGCGAAAAAAATTTAAGGAAAAATTTTCTGTTAGCGAACCCTTTGTTAAATATTTCGAATATCACCACTGGTTATAGATACTCCCTTTAATAAGTTCTTTTATATTGTAAAAAGTTTAATTGGATATTTGATAGCAACAGTATAAAAATGTAGTAGAAATATGCTGAAAATGAAAAAAACATTACTTTTTACAGGTCTGCAACTAGATATTTTGCAGAGTTTGGGACATTGTAATGTCCCAAACTCTGTATAATGTAATCACTTGTACTGTATTATATTGTACTTACAATACATTTTAAGTTATGGTAATAGTACAATACATTAATTTAAAATATTGAAAAACAAATTAAATTTTTGAAATATGTAGAGATATGCAGAGATGAATTTTTATATACAAACAAAATATTGATTTTTAAAAAATATAATGTTTTTTTTTGTTTATGTATAATAGTTAAAACATTGACATGTGTTTTACAGTCAATGTTTAATTAATGTGCTGATTATTGTAAAATGTATAAAAAAATACAATGTGATTAATTAAGCATTATAAAAGTCATTGCTTATTTGCTATACAAGATGCTGTAGTGATTTATGTTGGTAACAAGTTGATTGATCAGTGCAGTCCATTCTTCAAGGAAAGCTGTTTTTAGTTCCATGATTTCTTTAAATCAGAAATTAGCACAGTGGTCTGAGGGAAAGTCTCAATTTTTCTATTACATCCAAACTCAGCCTACAACTTGTATCTACAAGTTGGTCAGATAATGAATAATAAGGATCAATAATAAACTTTAATGGCACTCACTATGGTACGGAGTCTATAGACAAGTTACAAGTCTTGTACCACAGTAAATCATAAAATATTGCATCTTGTATACACTGAAAATCCAGAGAAAGATGGTATCTGGAAAATTAAATATTAGCTGATGTGATCATCCCTAAAAATCTCAAAACTGATAAACAAGATCATTCAGATGTTAATGGAATATATACTTCAGCACATTTGATCTGAACTCTTATAACAAAAATATTGAGATGTCTAAACTTTGTCAGAGAAAATATTAGGATGTTTTCCAGGTTAATTTAGTCTAGCATCAGCACTCAAACTTATATTCTATATTATTAATTATATCTAATAGTCAAGTAGTTCAATTTTGATATAAACAATTCATTTGAATTTTAGAACATATTAAAATTTACTAATTTAGTATATACACATTTAATTTTATAAAGAAATATTAAATATAATACAAAAACTCCAAATATCATAGTAGAGTTAACCTTAAGCCTTGTTAATTTACTGCAAGAAAAAGCTGAATTATCTGGTAATCAAGAACTAACTATATGTAGGTCTTGTACACCATAACTTAGAAAAATGTGTTTGTAACTGCTCCATAAATGTGTATAATTTCAATTCCAAACATGAAGTGTTTCATTTTATATTGTATTTCATGAGCTGTATAAAGATTGTTTGGAGTGCTACTGGACTAAATTAGCCTAAGAACATTTCTAAAACAATTTTTTTCAGTTATGTTCAAGATATGTAAATATTTTATGCATTAGTACAATAATGAATTTGAGTTTTGTAAATAACTAAGGCATTTGTCCCCTCAGCAACACACATTCAAAACCAACCAACAATAATAATGTTTGGTAGCACATCTATTCAAAACAACATACACCTACCATAGAATAATTTAAGATAAGCTTTTTTTTTTTTTATAAATCATCACATTTGGCATGTTCGATATGAATGATTTTAGTTTCTATTTGCAGTCGGGTTTTCTTTCCTTTGGTGAACGAGCAGTTCGTACACAATATTAACATCCGAAATACTCATTTATTAAAAGATGAACAAGGTTCCAATTATTTTACATTAAAGCTTGACTTCATTGTAATTTCACGATTATAAAATTTATGCATACAATATAAAAAAATGAATATTAACATTCGATATATATTTATTGCTAATTTTCACTTACATTTTCACTAGATTTTTGACAATGTCAAGAGGAATGTTTTATTCTTTTTTAAACTCATTTCAGTCTTACATAATAACAATATATTTTTCACAAATACAACAGCAATATCTCTCGAGATCTTGATTACAACCAACAAAAATTTTCTAAAATTTAATTTTCCAGATATTTAGAGGAAAATCCTTTGGGTTAATATCATTCTTTCCTGCATTATAACTTCTGGAATTATGATTTTAACTTTTACATTTTCCCAATTATTGCATAATTAGGTCTAATTCTTTAATTCCTTTTTTTTGCAATGTCACCAATAAATATATATAAAAAAACTTAGTCTTCAAGATTACGGAATGCTACTCCAATAGCTTCTTGTAGAGCTTCGAAATCTTGTTTTATTTTCACTTCTCCATCCTTGACGGGATCGGCAAATTTCATACTGCTCAGCTGATGCATTATATCGCCCATAGCTTCGCGAATCATTGCCCAGGTGATTCTTTTCTCATTCTGAGAAGTTGATTCTACTGCATGACAAGCCTGATCATAGAAAGTCATCATATTTCTCAACATTCCAACCGTTTTG
This sequence comes from Centruroides sculpturatus, assembly GCF_000671375.1. Taxonomy (NCBI): domain Eukaryota; kingdom Metazoa; phylum Arthropoda; class Arachnida; order Scorpiones; family Buthidae; genus Centruroides; species Centruroides sculpturatus. The sequence continues at coordinate 27,221 of NW_019385853.1, read as the reverse complement.
TAGAACGGACAAAATCTGTCATAAGCACTGTATCCGTTTTGCTGCAAGAAATCTTCTTTGATGTATCTTGCCACTTCCAATTTAATTTTGTCAACTTCAGCCAATGAAGCTTTACCTACCAATTGCACAATTTCCGACAGGTCTTCCTCCTCTTGCAAAATCTGTTGGCATTTGGTTCGAAGAGCGATAAATTCGGGAAAGTTTTTCTCATAAAAATCGTTAAGTGCAGTAGTATATTTACTGTAAGAAATCAACCAGTTTATAGAAGGGAAGTGCTTACGCTGGGCCAACTTCTTATCCAATCCCCAGAACACCTGGACAATCCCGAGTGTGGCAGACGTGACGGGATCCGAAAAGTCGCCTCCTGGTGGCGACACGGCCCCAACGATGGTGACGCTGCCCTCTCTTTCCGGATTTCCCAGGCACTTCACACGCCCGGCCCTCTCGTAGAAAGAAGCCAGACGGGCGCCCAGATAGGCGGGATATCCTGAATCCGCAGGCATCTCTGCCAGACGTCCAGAGATCTCTCTCAGGGCCTCCGCCCACCTGGAAGTCGAATCCGCCATCATGGAGACGTTGTACCCCATGTCACGGAAGTACTCGGACAGTGTGATGCCCGTGTAGATGGACGCCTCTCTGGCAGCCACCGGCATGTTGGACGTGTTGGCGACCAACGCCGTGCGCTTCATGATCGACTCCACGCAGCCGTCGATCTCGACGGTCAGCTCCGGAAAGTCCTGCAATACCTCAGACATCTCGTTTCCTCTCTCCCCGCACCCAACGTAGATGATCACGTCACTGTTGGAATACTTAGACAGCGACTGGGAGATGACGGTCTTCCCACAACCGAAAGCTCCGGGAATGGCGGTGGTGCCGCCCTGCACACAGGGGAAGAGCGAATCCAGGACTCTCTGTCCGGTCAACAAGGGAAAGTTGGCCGCCAGCTTCTCGGTCACAGGTCTCATCTGCCGGACCGGCCAGACTTGCAGCATGGTGTACTGAGACTTCTCTCCGTCGAATTCGGTCTCCAGCACCACGTCCGTCACATCATAGCTACCAGCCTCGGCAACATAGGTGACTTTTCCCTTTGACTTGGGAGGGAGCATTATCTTATGCTTTATCAGAGTGTTTTCCTGAACGATTCCATAAATATCACCACCGGTGATGTGGCTCCCCACTCTCACGTTAGTGGGCATGAAATCCCACTTAGCAACCTTACTGAGGGCGGGGATGTTGATACCCTTTGGAATGTAAATAGACTCGGTCTTCACGTTTATGTCTTTGAGAGGTCGCTGGATACCATCAAAGATACTCCCCATAATCCCGGGACCTAGTTCGACAGAAAGAGGCTTACCGGTTCTCAACACGGGATCTCCGACGGTCACACCCGAAGTCTCCTCGTAGACTTGAATAGTCGCCATATCACCTTCCAATCTAATAATTTCTCCGACCAGAGAATCATGTCCGACTCGAACCAATTCGTACATGGCCGCTCCGGCCATCTTTTCGGCAGTAACCACGGGTCCGGAGACGCCGAACACGTAGCCGAATTTAGATTCTTTCTCCACATCTTGAAATCGCTTGAGTTTCCCGTCGGTGGCATCCATCGTTTCGGATCTCGTGACTGACGACCTTCTCTATCTCACGATATATACGACGGTTCGCCGGCGCGACGACAGGGCGCGCCCCGATCGTCACATATTAACCGTTTATTAGTTAATTTGGGAATAAAATGTCGAAGTATTTATATCTTTGATTGTTTTAAAACGTAAAGATTTTCCTGAAAATTTTGTAAAAATTAACGCGGATTTCTATTTTGCCGAAACGCGCTCTTAAAATAATTTATGCGACGATGAACTCAAAATCGCGCCACCTGGAAAACGGGGTCGATTTTATTCACGACAGAAACATTTTATTTTTCGTCTTTTCCCATTCGTCGAAAGATCCGAAAATTTGTCCTCTTTATCAAAACTCAGAAAGAAAAACCTACTTTAAGGATTTTGCAATAAGTCAATGATAAATACTGTATTATTTTAAAGTTTATTTTTGACTCACTGCCCTGTGAACACCAAGAGGACCTTTTTAATCATACCCAATTAACTAGGTACACAACGAGGGCAGCCGGATAGTGAGAGACACGCTCCGAAATATCCGACAAACCACCCCATAAAATTCCTGGACGTTTTCGACCGCTCGGATTCGATTCCGGACTCCCCAGAGCGGTAGGCCGACATCTAACCGCACCGGCCGGTCTTCAACTTTAGTTATTAAACATATGCATAAAAAAAGAATATTTAAGAGAAATTTTGTGCATAATCTTCCATCAACTGAACGAACCCAACCATTTATTCGATTAAGAAAGAAGCATTCAGTATGATTTTGTAAAGGTATTAAATCGCACAAGTTTAAGCGATGACGTAGTTACTTTGTTGCCGATCGAACGGAACGAATGACGTAATCGATCACGCTCTATCAGAAGCGTACAACCCCTTCGTAATGGAAGACGGAGACAAGCTACGCTATACTGCAACTGTAAACAATAAATAATTCCAATCGAAAAAGTGTTTAAAACTCTAAGGCGATATCTACATATTCGCTGACAAATAAATGCGTTCCATCCAACACAGGATAATAATTCGGCGGCCATTTTGGTCCGCGTTGACAAACGCGTTACGCGTAGACGTTGAATATTTTCTAATAGCGATAATAAACAGTAAAAATTGCGTTCGTAGTCGAGTTTTGCATATCGTGTGCCTATCGAATTACTCATTTTTTTCTCGTTAATTATAATCGAAAATGGTTTATCGCAATGAATAAGTTCTATAAATAAATTTATTTGATTATCTGACACGACGCGATGCGACATGTCGCGCCGCGTAGGAAACGACGAAACCTAACAGCGTTTACTTTCAAATGAGAAATTTAAATTGCAAAAATTAAAATCTAATTAATTATTCGTTTCTAAACTTTTAAAAAATATTTTTTATTGTCCTATTTAGTATTAGATTAATTATTTCAAAGAATAAAAGCATCCTTTCGTATCCAATCTACATTCCCGGAAGTTACGTTTCTCAACTTCCTGAGTGACGTCACAACAGTCGGTGTTTAGCAGTTATACAGACCGACTTTATTTTATTTAATAGTAAACTTTATTATTAAATAACATCCCGCACATGTTACATTAAACAGTGAATTCCGTAAAAACACTAAAACAGAAAACACGAGTTACTCATAACACAGCGTAATAAATCGAAGTCACGTGCCTTTCAAATACAAAACCTCGAAGAATGTTCTCTACTCCTATTTTAAGCATCATCACCAGATGCGAATTAAACATTTAATTCTTTCAAAAAAAAAAAAAAAAAAATCGATCGCGATCGATTAATTCTGCGAAAATGAAGAATTGTGAAAGCCTTACTCGAATAGGCTGCTTTTGATAATCATAAATGAGTTAGGAATATAGTAAAAATGAAGATAAACCGCATATTGACTGATTTAGAGTCTAATCTACACTTGTGGCCCTAAATATACAAGAGGCCCTTCCTCCTCGATCGAATGGGCAATAATGTATAAGCTGTCTTTGAAAATAGAACAAGGCCCTAAACTATGGCTTATTTACCTTATATGTGAATTCCATTCTAGATACAAGGATGTAAGGGTACACAGAGACATTAACACATTCTTCAAAAGAAAACATTTATTTTCAATTAGTCAATTATAATAATATTGACTATAATATTGTTTTATATATTTACATTTATATTATTTAAAATAATCAAAGTTAAGATTCATAACTTAGTTTTTCTAACTCTCTTCGTCTAATACGAAAATGGTTCCATCCTTCGGTTTCGGATATATTTTCCGCTCCCCTGTTCTTGTAGAACGATATTGCCGAATTATTCCAGTCGAAGACTGCAAAATCCAACCTGGCACATCCGGATTCTACCCCGATCTGAAATGAATAATTTACTTACGTGATTTCCACGATCAATGCATCAGAAAAATTTCATTTATATAACAGAAAAGAAACAACAAATAAATTTTTTAATTAATTTGGATTTTCCATTTCCTATGTTATGTTTACAATATTGCTAGACAGATACATGAACAGTTCATGTATCTGTCTAGCAAATTATTTGGATTGTTTCCTATAATTTACAGATAATTAGGTTAATAAATTTGTTTATAATTAAAAGAATTTGCTGTTATAGCTAGGCATGTTACCATCTTTACGATTTTAATGATTGTTTAATTATGAAATGTAGGAATATATAGTTCAAAGCACTTACATATGTAATCCTCACTTAACATTATCAGTATGTATATTGTCAACTATGGCATTTTGGGAAATGAAAAAGCCGACCTNAAAAAAAATGGCAATTAAAAGTTGTAGATTCCTTTTAAATATGTTCTGATTTACACACACAACAATGGAGCAGCATATTTTATCTAGAAATTGATAAAAGCATTTTTTTATTTATTCTACTCTCTTTGCTACTCTCTGAGCACTAAGAGAACCTCTAAATATGCCATTAATTAAGAGTTTTGGTTAGATTTGTACAGGACGAGAAATGGGTACCAACACATCTAGACTAAATTGCCTGTAAATACTGTATTTTGAAAATCCAATCAGGATTAAAGTATAGACACATGCCTTAGCCACCTCAGTCATAAGAACATATACAGGGTGTCTGCTTAAACATTTATTGAGGGGCAAAAGAGATCTTTCCAATATTGCACGAGTGTATGCATGTGCTGCATGCTTGTTTCAGTGCTAAATAACTGAAAGGAATCAATTTAAGATTATTTACAATAATATACAAATAATCTTTGTAAAGAAAACATTACAAGAATTGATACACATAAGAGCTTTATTTTGTTAAAAAATATGTTCAAAATGACCACCTTCTATAGCAATACAGAGATGCAGATGATTGACCATGTGTTATGGATGGCTCATGGTGGGCTGTGTTGTCCAGCATTTGCCAAACTGGTCTGCAAGCCACTGATGCACATCTGTCCAAGAATGAAGTGGCATGGTATCAAACTGATGTAGTCATGCCAATGGCAAGTTACCTAGTTGTTAATCCATTGTTGTGCTTAGTATGTCCAGATATCAGTCACTGTTCAGGGTGCCATCAATGAATACAGAACCAAGAGGCTGTTCACCCCAAATTTAATATCAGACATTAAGGGTATCATTCCAGGAACAATGCCTCATCAGTTTATAAAATATTCTAAAAGAATTGTGCTTCATTATGCTGTAAATTTATCATCATGATACATCACCACCACAATGCCTTGTCAATCACTTTCTTGACAGTGAAGATCCTCATTGCATGTTATGACCAGCAAGGTCTCTGGAATAAATTAATACTTGTGCATGACAATTAAAGGGTCCATTGTGCACTCCCAAGGACCAAACCTAAAACAGTCTTGTAATGTCAATTACTGATATAATTACTTCTGAATTTTGTGTGAAATTGAAAAAGTAATTTATCAGTTTTTTCTTTTTAATTGATTTGTTACTTAAAAATATGACAACAAAATTTAGAATGTTTAAGACAGGAATTATTCAAATTCAAAATTACTTCCATCTCTACATTGAATAAAGTCTATAGAATTGAATAATTTCATTCATTATGATGTAAATGTAAAGATCTTACGTCATAATTTTAAAATTATACTAAACCATTTAGTTATGCATCATATAAATACATGGGCATCCACAAAAAATTTTCTAGGGGGGACAAAGTCCAAATATAAATAATATATTGATGAATTTTTATTTAATTATTTAATTTTGAGGTTTTTCACAAGTAGATTATAGAATACAGTATTGCTTCAAAGCATCCCATAATCAAAGGTGAAACGTTATGTATCTTAATCATTTTGCAATTATAATTGTAGAATTTTTTACTCAATCTCAGGGAGAGGGCAAGTGCCCCGTTTGTCTCTGTGCTCTGTGAATGTCCACGTAGACATGTGATACTATTCCATGTTATAAACTGTGCAGTTAACAGTAAAAAATCTAGATATTGTAGTAACACTTGAAAAACTTGTATCACATTCAGTTCTAAAAATTAATAAACTATAACCACTCTCAAACATTTACCAGCAAAATTATTATTTACTGTTCTAACATTTTTGGCTTTTTAACCAGCCTTCTTCAGAATACACCAAACAGAACAGAATATAGAAAGGAATATATCAGTTTAATTTGAATATAGACTGTAAAACTTTAGAAACAAATGCACATTCATGGCAAAACAGTTTCACAATCAACTTACAACTTGTTTTCATAGTTTGTTAATATACATCTAACTAGTAAATTAGCTTACTTTTTATAGACCAAAAATAATCTTGGTAGTTTGTTTAGCTTATATTTAATTCCTTCAAGTGAAACATAAACTTTGGTGGCAACACTAATGATACTGAGGGAGAGAAGGATGCCACTGGAGTGGAGAGACATATCAGTGAATGAGAAAAATATTATACATCTTTGCTAAAGATATATAATATTTTTTTTTATTGTACGAAATGTAGTTCAGGGTAAAAACATGAGCATTTTCTAAAAGATATTTTTACTTAAACTCTAAACTAGCTGTAACAGGTGTTATAAAGTTAATATTTAAATATTCTCTCTCTTTATACCATCTGCTAAATCTACAAACTGGTTTATACCTGTACGTAAAAACAGAGATTTTAATGCCACCCAAATACAACAAAAAATATTTTGATAATTTCTAGACACTTAACATTTGAGCTAAGCTGAATATGATTTTCATACAAATTGTTACAGCTAATTACATTTGAGTAATGTAGAATTTAAATATAAAACTTATGATTTTCTAATTTGCATTTTAATTGCTTAAGTTATAGGTGAATTATTTCAGTCATTGCTGTGAAAGAAATTAGCATCATCTATATATTGATATAATGTTTTATCACAAGAGTTTCCTCCTAATATTTGTATATTTTTAACTATAAAGTAACACACACATGTTAAAATTAGAAAATTATATAATGCTGTTCAACTGTAGATATTATGACTTTGTTTGCAAAACTGAATCACTATAGAATTTTGTAATAATATGGATTGTAGGATTAATGGAATAAGGCAATGCAATGCATAGTGATCTGCCAAGAAAGAAATATCTCACGGGAGGACTTTCTATGGAAAACTCGTTGCTATTTAGGTGTTAGAAATGTGTAAAAAACCTATAAAATTCCATGTGGCAAGGTGATGTGAAATTACCAGTGTTCAGTAACAGTAGTTTGATATAGTAAGCCACTAAATAGAATATAGGGCTTTAATCTGTTGTTGATTACCTGTGATGACCTGTTCTTATATTTCTTGCATAATATTTAATTTTTGTATTTTTATCAGGTAGGTGTAAATGTTATTATTATTATTATTTTGTTTAGTTAGTTTGTGTAAAAAATTCCATTTTAAAAACAATATTTATCTTTACTATTATGGCACCAAGTCATCACTGTTTGGTCACTGGTTTTTGTTTATTTAATTATTGTATATGGGAGATGGAGAATAACAAAGCCTCTTCTATATGACTTATAGAATTTTGTTTGTTCTCAAAATTTGATTGATTGATTTTAGTTAGACTTTGCAATTTTCCATTAATTGCAATGAGGTAAAAAATGTGAGTCCATGACTTCATTTTTGAGACACAGTGATAATGAATGTCCTTGCTCCCTGACACAACTGAGTGGACCTAACGGAATTTAGAGGCAAAAATAAAAAATGAAAAAATGAGTGCCAAAAACAAACAAAATGCAAGAACAAAGTAATTGATGCCAAACAAATATGAGGATTGCCTGTCCTTTCCTGGCATTGCAAAAATTGGCTCTCTGTGGCCAGTAAGTGTAGGAATTGCCTTCTCATGTTACCAGCAACCATTTTCTTCTGATCAAACACACTTTCTCTTTCTTTATTACTCTCATACCCTTATGTACAGTACTGTACACATTTAAATATGTGTCAGCACTCAGGTTAGATTGAAAGATAATTTTTATGTACTAATACTAATTTAAAAATTTTTAATTACAAAAATGCAAGTTCCAATGTTGCACAGTATATATCTTAAACCTGATTTCAATTTCAGGATAAATCTGTAAATCCTTTGTAAAACCACAGCCCAAGTGTAAGAAATACTGACTTTCAAAACCATCACATAATCTGTTTCCCAAGTGGCTACCAGTTGGAAAGAAGGGAGAAAGAGATTAAGTCAAAATGCCGTTGTTGACAGAAAAATGATTTACAATTAACAAATGTTGAAAACCAGAAAGATGATTTTGACAACTGCTGGACTAATTTTTGAGGTTAGTGAGGTTTTATTTTATTTAATAAGTCATCCAGTTGAAATTTAAACTGTTTTAAGCATTTAAACATTAATAAAAACATGACTACGTTGCTCAAAAAAAACATTGCAGCAATGTTTGGAATTCCTGTGAGTAGTTTATCAACCATAATAATAAATTGTGAATCAATTTTTAAATTAGCTGATGATGCAAGACCTATGTCAAAACATGTTAGAATCTGTGTTTACATCAATATAGATGAAGCAGTTTTAAAGATCTTAATAAGTGTGGACCTGTGAAGCATATTACAAAGAGAGAACATTTTTTAATTTTTCTGTGCAATAAAAAATTATAGATTTTGTTTTTCAAAAACATAGTTAAACTAATTTGTAAGTATTTTAACACATAAATGTAAACTTACTTAAAATTGCATTTATATTACATTATTACTGTATATTGTTTGTAATTTTTGTTGGTGAAGTTGGATAAACTGAGCTAGCAAGGATGTAAACAGGAGATGGATGAAACTTTTATACGTCTTTATTCTACAAAGAGCTACAGACACACTGGAAGTTAGAAAAATAGCAATAATTCAGAGGGTCATAGGCAACGAGAAAAAATAAACAGTGTCATTGTACATCACATTCTATCTTTCAGGAGATCAGGAGATAAACTTTTTAACACATGACAGCCACATTCCTAACCATCCCCTGCTTGGCTGTTGCGTGGCCAAAGGTCATTCAATAACAACAGTTAACATATTAATATTAGCGAATATTAAGACCCAATAGTTTACAACATTTCTTGTGTTTATTAGAACCGAGTGCCTTTGTCAATACATCTGCAGGCATATTTTCAGTTGAGTTGTGTCTTAGTTTTATTTTATCTTCACTGACAAGGTCCTTTACAAAATGTAATTTTACATCAATAAGTTTTGCCCTTTTGTGAGAGCCTTCCCCATTGGCCAAACATATTGCTGCTTGATTATCTGAAAATATACAAATTGTTTTTGTTTTAAGTTCGCTTGATAGCACTTCTCTTAATAGCGAGTAAATCCAAATTGCTTCCTTGCTAGCCTCGGTAATTGCTACATATTCTGTTTCGCACATTGAAAGACTGACAGTGGTTTGTTTACAGCTTGACCTGCTCACAAGGTTATTTCCTATTTTAAAACAGTAACCAGAATATGATTTTCTGTCATTATCGCTAGCATAATCAGCATCGCAAAAGCCCACAATATCTATTTCTCCGTTTCTTTGATAACTAAGCATTACATCTGCAGTTCCTTTTAAATATTTAAATACTCTCTTTACTGCCTCCCAGTCAGTTCTATCAAACGCATTGTTATACTTGCTCAGATGTGAAACAATATGTGCGATATCAGGTCGGGCCATCACCGCAGCATACATTAAACAGCTGATTGCCTGCTGATAGGGTATTCTTGACATCAACTCAGAATCTATCACCTCAGGTTTCTTAAGTTTTAAGCCAGAATCGCATGGAGTTGAAAGTGCATTACATTTATCCATAAAAAAACATTCTAAAATTTCATAAATGTATTTTTCCTGGCTTAGTGTAATTGTGCCAGTGTTGTTATCCTTTCTAATTTCTATCCCTAAGAAGGACTTTGGAGAACCCAAGTCTTTTAGTTTGAACGATTCTGTCAATCTCTGCTTAATTTCATCTACCCATTTATCATTATTATGAGCTATTATAATGTCATCTACATGAATCAGCAGTAATAAAATTTTCGTACCTTCAGCCCTATAATATAAACAGTCATCAGAGCTTGATCTCTTCAACTTTATCTGCATTACTTTTTCTTTTAGTGTTTGTTGCCACACACGCCCTGATTGTTTTAATCCGTACAATGCTTCATGCAATTTATAAACCTAGTTTTCTTTCCCTTCTATGCTGAAACCTTCTGGTTCAGTTACATAGATTTCGTCATGCAGCTCTCCATTAAGAAAAACTGTCTTGAAATCAAACTGCCTAAGTTCTAAGTTTTTCATTGCAGCTGATGTAAATAGCATCCTAATAGTTGTGCTCCTAGTGGTCGATGCATATGTTTCCCCAAAATCTACTCCACTAACCTGATTGCAGCCTTTAGCTACTAACCTAGCTTTGAATTTACTTTTCCCTTCTAATTCCTTCCTTGTAAAAACCCATTTAGTTTTTATCACTCTCTTATCACTAGGCAATTCACATAATGTCCATACCTTTTGCCTTTTGCCATTCAATCGCCTTTAACTCAGTTTTCATTGCATTAATCTAATCTTTAGAATTTGGATTCTTAATTGCCTGCATATATGGAAAAGGCACTTGACCTAATGCATAGACAATTGGATTTCTGTATCTTTGTGGTGATCCAACATTTCTCCTTAATCGAGCACTTGTTGTCGAGACAGATGAATGGCTCTGCTCTTGATTTTGCTCGTGCTCTTCAGATGCATCATCTGAGTCCTCACATTTGGAATCAGCCTCCTCTGACCTCTGGTGTTCATCTTCATTGAACTTTGTCTTGTCATCTGAACTGGAGATGGGGAATATGTGAACAGTTTCTATTTCTTGTCAGATGTATATATGTATATCTTCTTGACATTTCATCAAATTTCACTTCTCTTGATACCACAATGGACTTGTTGCTCGGATCATACAGTCTGTAAGCTTTCATGGTGGGCAAATAACCAAGAAAGATGCATTTTCGTGCTTGTGCTTGTAACTTATGCTTTTGTTGCACCTTATGGATGTGTACATAAGCTGTGCATCTGAATACTCTAAGATGTCTTAAACTCACTTTTTGGTTAAACCATTTCTCATATGGAATATTTCCATTCTTTTGTGGAATTTGATTCATGATGTAAGCTGCTGTTAATATACTTTCTCCCCAGTACTCCGGTGGAATATTAGCTTCAAGTAACATACAATGGGCCTTTTCTAATAAAGTTCTATTCATCTGCTCGGATTTTCTGTTCTGTTGTGGTGAGTACGGAGAAGTAACTTGGTGAATTATTCCATTTTTACTTAAAAAGCTTTTAAATTGACTATTCACATATTCACCACCATTATCAGTTTACAAGTTTTTTATTTGTTTACCTGTTTGCTTTTCTACCAATCTTTTATAGTTTATAACAGGGCTGTGGAGTCGGAGTCATGGAGTTTTGGTGTTTTAGCCGGAGTCGGAGTCGGATGGTAAGGAAAAGTCGGAGTCGGAGTCGGTAGATTTTTACACGACTCCACAGCCCTGGTTTATAAAACAATTAAGTACCTCACTTTTGGATTTTAGGAGATATACATGGATCCATCCGGAATAATCGTGAATGAAAGTTAGCAAATATTTCACACCTCCAAGTGATGTCACTCCCATAGGGCCACATATGTCACTATGGACTAGCTCTAATAAACCTTTTGTTTCATGATTTTTTCTTTGGCCAAATGGCTGGCGTTGACTTTTGCCTTTGGTACACACATCACAAACTTCATTTGGTACTGTTTTGTAGTCGACACTGTTTGGTTTCTCCTTTAATACATGTTTCATGGTAGCTTCACTTGGATGTCCCATTCGTTTGTGCCATAACCAATATTTATTTTGAGGACTAGCTATATTAACAATGTTTTTATATGTATCCAGTACATATAACTGGTTTATTTTCTATGCTGTGGCACACACAAGTTCACCCTTTCTGATGACACATTTATTTCCATAAAAGTGAGTACTCAAGCCTCTCTTGGTAAGCTGGCTTACTGATAACAGATTGATGGTTGCTTCGGGCACATATCAAACATGTTTTAGTATACAATTGAAGGGTACACCTTACACATTTAAGTGCAAGGATATATCGCCTTCACCTGCGACTCTCAAACTTGAATTGTTTGCCACAAATATCACGTGATTAGCAGGTCTAAACTTTACGAAAAGCTCACAAGCATAACTTAAATGATGAGTGCTACCACTGTCTATTATCCAATCAGAGTTATGTGTGTCAACACTTGTTTATAACTGAACATAGCACTATCTGATTTTTCTGGTTTGGATTTGTTTCACTGTGACATTGCGATGCTTTATGTTCATACTTTTTGCACTTGAAGCATTTTCCATTAAAGACTCTTGTATCGTCATGTTTTTGGTTTATACTTTTCTATTGAAACAGTTTCTTGTTGCACTAAACACTTTTGGCTCATTAGTACTACTCCATTAATTTTTTCTGGCAGCCTGTTGCAGCAGTTTAGCTTTATCTGCAACTGAGGTTAATTTTGTGTCTGCAGCAATCGCTAAATTGGTCACTAAACTATCATATTCCTTCCGGTAAACGCATCAATAATAATTCAGCATGCTCCTGATCATCAATTATACAACCAATTTTCCTCAACTGGTCAATGAGGGTTTGTATTTTGTTAATATAAGGGCCCATACCTGAGCACATGTTAAATTCCATAGAGTAAAGATCCCTTTTTATCTGCAGCCTTTTCAGAATACTCTTATCTTCATACAGATTTGCTATTGTATCCCATGCTTCCTTCGCACTTGTACAATGTTGGATATCAACTTTAACATGGTCCCCAACTGTCAGGGCTATTGTTCCTAACGTCCTTCGATCACAACTTTTTTCCTTTGCCATAGGATCTCGATCTGTTACCGGCGTCTCAATCACTGCCCACAGATCTTCCTTCATCAATAGCATTTTCACATCAAATTGCCATGATGATAAATTGGATGAATCATCCAGTTTTTGGAAGTTGATGAACCCTTCTTTTGTGAAGATATCTCCATGAAAATTTTCCATCTCACACGTTGTCTTTTGTATCCTACCAAATCTCATATAAATCCAGTATCAAACCGAACAAAAACTATAAAGACATTACTGTCCTGGGTTACTGGGAAGACATTTCTGTTCCTGAATCCATAACCTATTGTTTGTAATTTTTGTTGGTGAAGTTGAATAAACTGAGCCAGCAAGGATGTAAACGAAGACGGACAAAACTTCTATACGTCTTTATTCAATGAAGAGCTACAGACACACTGGAAGTTAGAAAAATAGCAATAATTCAGAGGGTCATAGGCAACAAGAAAAAATAAACAGTGTCATCGTACATCACATTCTATCTTTCAGGAGATCAAGAGATAAATTTTTTAACACTTGACAGCCACATTCCTAACATATATTACATTTATATTAATTTAAGTTATGTAAAACCAAGACGAAGACATCTAACCAACTCTTATTACCTTTAGTTAGCAATACATTTCAGATTGAAAATAAAAAAATTACCAATTTCTCTGCAGGTTCATGAACATGAGTAAGACAATTGCTGCATTTAATACAGATAGTTGAAATGAAATGTGATAAAGTCACTAATCGTGTGATTATGCGAAATAGTTCTTTATATAAACAGCCAAAAATTATATAAAATTAATATGAATAGAAATATACAGTTAAAAGAATCATTAGAAAAATTTTTTTATAATGAAACTATTGCTATAATCACTTTAACAATTATAAATGAAAGTGATAAGCTTTCATTTTATTTTGATATTTTAGTTTTTATAAATAAAATAAAAGGCTGTTCATTAATTATATGTACACTTTTTAAGCCACTTTAAACTTCTCTCCCAGTTATGCACTATAATATACTTTTCACAAACCTCACCCCTTTAATTACATCTACAATAGTTCTTGGATCCCCTGATATTGAAGAAATGAATTCAAAAAGTTCTGCAAATATTTTATGTTTAGTAATATATTCACAAGCAGGGGCCACTGTGAAAGGGGAGATGGGGATTTTTCCTGACTCGGAAAAAACTTAGAGGAACCTAGTGGTTTCTATCCATATAAAATTAATGTTAGTTTTCTAACAGAAAATAAACTTTTTAAAACTTCTTTTATTAGTAAACAAATATTAAAAAGATTAAAGGAGCCTGTATGTTCTACCCCAAGCCCCATACAAGCTCTCAACAGTTAACATGACTAGTATGTAGGCTTAAAAGAACAAATTTGTATGCCACTAATACCACTAAAACAATACGATTGAACTTAAGAAGATACTTAATGATATCAAAAGATATTTACTTTAGCAATATGTTTCAATAATGCTGTTCCAACACCCTTACTGCGATATTCCGGCTTCACATAAATATCTTCCATATACATAGCTCTACCTTCCCACGTTGAATAGGTATAATAGAAGAAAACATATCCAATAATCTCTAGAAAAAAATTAAATTTATTTCTCATAATAAAATTAAGTTTTAAATAGAAATAAAATTTCTTTATTTAACAGGTTAAAGTAGACAAATTTACTCATCTTTACCACAACACTGGAGAATAGTAATATAATTACCTCTTTCTAACCTGTTACCGGTGTGTCTACTAACTCTTAACGATCCAAAACGAACCAAAACTAACGTTTTCGAAACGGTTAAAAACCTGAAGAAGAACCTTAAACGGTTCTTCTTCAGGTTTTTTCGAATCTCTGATGGAAAATGCAGCTCGTAAAAACTTTAAATTCGAAATATGTAAGTTCGAATGCACGTTTCCCGTTTCCGTCGTTGTATGTCATGCGCAGTCGACTCCAAACGGGCTATCATAAATTACTATTCATAAACGCTAGCCACGCTGTTGATAACGTAATCTCTTCTTTATAATTGATGCATTGATTATCCTTAAGGTTAGCCAAGTATATGCTGGCCGCCTCTAGCCATCTGATATGGTGTACGTGCCGTGCGGTGCGGATAATTCTTGCTTTCTTAAATTCGGGTT